>NC_068939.1:102040189-102304509 GCF_016801865.2 Culex pipiens pallens
GGAAGCAAAAACGCTTTTTTTCTTAAAATGCATCTGACACATTCTCCGGCAATGTACACCTTAGGATGAAATTTTGAAAAGCGTGTATGAGCTATTTGGATATTTTTCCTCGATTCTAGACTACTTGAAGCTTCGAAAATCATGGTTTTCATTAATTGATCATTTGAATATCATTATGTACAAGTTGGTTAAGTTATGCATCAATTCATGATAAAATCATCGTTTTAAAACATTTTTCTAAAAACTCCTGGTTTTCAGCGAAATAAAATCCAAAAATTATTCTTTAGATTGCATTTTGTAGGTTTTTAGTTGTACTAAACGTAAATGTCATGGATTTATAGTTTATCTTAAGTTAAGTATTTTTTCAAACTAGTGTAAGTTTGCCATTTTATTGCGTTGCAACGTCACGAAAAAGGGACAGTTGTTTATGCCAACAGAAAACTAAACATTCAATCATTTTGATATTTTAGATGCTCTTTGTACTTGGAAAGAGCTTTCAAATGCAACCTAGAGCGACTAAATTGGTTGTCTAGATCCAAAGTTACAACAGGTTTAAGTTTGCGTTGCAACGTCACGAAATTTTAAATCATATTGGTCACATGGCAAAAAAAGGTGTATGCGTAGTTGGTTTTTGAAGATAAAAGGTTACTAAATATTATATATTTTTTATATAATGTTTCCGAGCATATTTACAGAAGAATTGTACATGGGTCATTCACAAATTCCGTTACTTAAGTTTGAATGCAACTCGATAAAAGTAGGTATTTTATGAAACTTGTTGAACAAATCAAAATATACCGATGTTCACAATGGGGAAAAAATCCAAAACTTTCAAAAAAGTAATCACTTGGTTACTGGATGGCCCCTTTATGATAAACTGATTTACGCGAGGGTTCATTAAAATACAACGCAACGATTTTTTTTATCCTGCACCCTTATGTAGGCCAAATTATAGTGAAATTCACTAAACATTAAAAATCACGTGATTCGATTGTTTTTTTTTTACAAACTTTTGTCACTTTGTTGATGGACGAACCCTTACCTAAATAAGTTGTATGCAACGTTTAGTTGTTCGCAATTAAAAATGTTATGTTGGGCAGGTAAACAGTTTTATTATTTCCTCAAATTAAAATTTAATTTAAAAAGCACAAAAGTCAACAAAATAAGTTAAGTTGTTTGCAGATCACCCCTTAGGGCCATCAACAAACGATATGGGCACTTTATTTATAAATTTCAGCCCTCCTGAAAACTTGAAGCTCCTCCTCCCTTCTAAAACTTCCACGTGTTTTGTAAATTGCTTAAAAGCATTAAAATATTAAGGGAGCGTTCGTGAATTACGTAACAAAATATTTATATTTTTAGGCCTCCTCTACCCCCTGGTAATACATTTCCGATACATTTTTTGTGTAAATCCTCGAACCCCCTCCCCCATGATATTATGCCGTTACGTAATGCATGGACGTCCCATTACATGGATAGAGGAGGGGAGAGTGGGGGCTGTCCTTCGTGATAATAGAATAATACAAATATTTATTTTTACTTTAAAAACGTTTGGAAAACTTCGTAAATCGTACTGCTACTGTGATAGCGGTATAGGAGGAGGGGGGGGGGGTCAAACATGGGCGGGCCAATCAATTCACATGTCCTTGTACTGTCTATTAATGTCCTATAATAAAACCTTAACCTACAGTTGTTCAAACTAACAAAAACTATGATTTATTTTGAAACTAAAATTTCGTGACGTTGCAACGCAACGAAAAACCCTGTTTTCAAAAACAAAGCGTTGCAACGTCACGAAATGTAAGTGGTCTTTAAAAATCGGGGTTTGATTTTTTCGTAAAACTAATGATTGCATTCGATTTGTTGGCCAATTTTGCACTAAAAATGAAAGAAGAACTCCAAAATTGTCGTTTAACAGAGCAGAGTTTATGGCGAAAAATGAATTGTGTCAGGATTGAGAAAAAGTCACGCGTTGCAACGTCACGCTACATATTCCCCTCTCAAAAATCGAATATTCGCTTAAAATAATGCTTCAATACTGTTTCTTATAGGAAATTTAATGTACGTTCCGAATCTGTAATAACAAATGTACCTTTTCAATGTATTTTTTGAGTTACAGCCGAAATACTGAAAAAAGAAAAGTCAAAGCGTTGCAACGTCACGGCGGAATGTGTCATCTGTACTTTGACGAAACCTGTTATTATTAACATAAAATATGATTATTAATTGATCGTCAGGAAAGCTGACTCCTTGACATCATTATGTTATGTAAGGTCAAGTGGTAGAATAAATTGACATAAAAATACATCAATATCAATTAAAATTGAGTGATGAAAAAAAGGGCCTCGTGGCGCGGTGGTTAGCGGCTTCGGTTGCCGATCCCTAAGTTGCTATGGGGCGCGGGTTCGATTCCCGCCTTATCCTCCTTCTATCGGAAGGGGAAGTAAAACGTCGGTCCATTTGCGTTAAAGACGTTTTGAGTGACTCACCACACATAACCTTCGGACGCCTAGAAATGAGCAGCAAAAGAGACCACAAAAGACCCGGGGGTCGTTAAAGTGGATTGCTTTTCTTTTTTTATGAAAAAAAAAGCATGCAAAATAAGATCTTGAGGTCAAATCGTTTCATACAATTGGGCCGCATGGGCCAAATGGAGACAGCCTAATAAAACTCTAGATTTTTTTAAAGGTCCTATGAGTTATTGTGTTTCGTATGTTTAATGGTCTTTTAAAAAAAACTCTGGAAATATTGGCATACTATCCACCATTTTGGATGATGTGAGAAACAGATTGCTGCACAAAATGGTGATCTTAACTGCATTTGGCCCAAAAGGCACGTGCGACAAAAAGAACGATCGCAAATTGTGGATTATGTCTCACTCAGTATAGAATTAAGAATATGATTTCGATGACATAGACAAAAGAAGTATCTTCGAGTTAGAATTTAGCACGATTATTTCTAATTTTAAAATAGTTTTTATTATTTATCAAAAAATAATAATGGAAATTGATTTATTATTCCACATGTTTATTCGTGGCAAATATTCTCCTTGCCATTAATGAACCAACTGAACGAATTTATTCTGGGCCTTCAATCATACGCAAACATAAAAAATTCACCTGCAAAGCGCTTATGAACAGTTCGTTTACTGGACCTGAATTTAAAATTTTAATTTTTCGCGCAAACACGGCGTAAAGTGCAAGAACGCCAATAAAAATGTGTTAGAAAATATCTCGAAACCACTCTTCAGCCACACTGACTGACAGCACGGTCCAAAGGTCCCAAAAATAAGACACCAAACAAAGGCTTCCATCATCTAGCATGAAATATTTATAAAACGTTGGAACCATTTTCACTTGAACTGAGTTTACAAAAAAAAACATTGCTCTCTTTTTCACCTCTTTTTGGTTTTGTTGAGCAGCGACCCTTGCCGACGCGCTCGAGTTGGTTTCGTTTTTCTATGGCTCATGAATAATCTTTACCAATTTGAAGGAATACACCGAAACAATTAATTCATACAAAATATGGATAATTAAGACAAAATGGTACCAAGCTTTGGGTCAACCGAGTGCCGAAGTGAGCGAGAGGCAGCGATACGTTTGCTTCGTGTTTTGGGGGGAGCTTCTTCTCACGACGGCGTTTTGCCTTCCGTAAGACACGTCTCAGGAACAAACAAACGGACGGACAGCCAGACTGACGGATGGCGTTGGAGATGATCGGCGGAACGGCACAACTCGGAAGTAGCGTAGTTAGTGTCAAAATGAAACATGAGGAATAAAGACCGCTTATCTTCTTTTACCTGGTACGCCGTAAGGCAGCCAGCTATTGGCAAAGTGTTTTAAATGGGTGAGCGATCAACAGATTGCAAAATAATATAAATTGCATTGATTAAACAGTTTCATTGTTTTACAATATTTATGATGTTGGTTAAAGATGTCGAGATGGATGCCTCGATAAATTGACTGACAGACAATTTATTAGATTATGTGCAAATCAGCACATCAGTTTTACTCATAACTCCTAGATGTTGAAGGTAATAATTAATTAAATTGTTTAGCTGACCTTGACCGACATCGTTACAAAACCATGGAATTATTAAAAACAATATACCGTTTTTATTTTTTAACTGTACGCACAAAACACACACCAGATAATTACTGGTTCAGTATATCTACGCATCCTTCTTCCCCCGTAGATTCTGTGAAATGTGATGCGTTCACAGAATCTTGTCTGCGATTAATGCAACGCTGGCGGCTGGCTAGCCGTATTATATCCTCGTGTTCTTCCAGGATACTTTCTTCTAGATTAGATTAGATTTTTATTTGCTTATACAATCTACCGGAAATATTCGTTTTACAAAACATTGAAATCCAAACTGCGATTCATAAAATATAAAGACAAGATAATGAAACAAACAAAGAACGGTAAAAAAACAAATGGTGAAAAAAGAGAATTCGCCCACGCGCTCGCTTCCCAGAGAGATACATTTTGTTCACCGTGATATAAATCAAAACGACATAATTAATTGATAAAAATTACTTAATTTCAGATTTATGTCTTTGTCGAGCGAGAAGCTGTGAGCCTTTTTTGGGCCGTTGCAACCTTCTTGTGTGTTGGGAGGTTTTTTGTTTGTTAAATATTCACCGTCGATCGCAGTTCCGTGGTAGATTCTGCGTGCTCGCTCGGAAGGAAGGGGAAAGTCTCCTCGATATTCCTGTCTATTCATCATCCTTTTCATATTTACCGAATTCGGTCGCTATGTTTCGGCGGATACTCTTCTTTTTTTGTTATTCGAGATTCTCTCCTCGGCAGAGCGGACTTCGGTCGGTACTGGTCAAACGAAGAAAGAGTTGGAATACATTCAAATTAGATAAAGGTAATTCGAAATGATTCTTCATAAATCACAACTAAAACAGCAACTCCGTCGATGCTATTAATCAGATGAGTGTTGCTGATAAAGATAAAGATTCCATAGTAGAAGAGAATCTCCGCGGTCGGTGCTCGGCTTTATTAAATTGTCCAACCACACGCGCGGTACGGATGTGCGAGAAGATATATTAATTTCGAAAAAATAAAGAGCTAAGATGTATGACCATTTTATTCAAAGTAGAGCGGCAACGTTCCAAAAATGGAAAACGGAACACTCTGTGCAGGTCTTCATTAGAAACTCGTGCAAAGTAAGAGTGTGGTATTGATTTATGATGATGCATGTCTTAATTAACTATGGCTTTATTTTTTTTATTGAGTGTAAAATTTGTTTCATACTCATTTTGACTATACAAGACAGATCTGTTGAGAACAGTAAACCATAAAAAATAGACATTTTTAAACGGAGCTTAAAGCCTATAACATAATTTAGTTTATGCAAAGAATTGCAAAATAAAGATTTTTTTTCAACAAAATACGAAAATGCTTATGCTGAAATAACCATAATTTAATATTTTTGGCGATATATTGGAGGGCATACGTCCTTCCTACTTACCTTTTTTTACTCTTTTTTAGATGAAAACACTTTTTAGAAGCTTGAATTGAATGTCAAAGTGCTGATATGAACACATTAGGTGCTCGATGGAATTACATGCTGTTCCTCAATTTGAGAATTCTTGCAATCATAACGATCAACCCAAATCGATTCATGACGCATCATCACACCCCCCAAATAGATGACGCAGGTTAGACCTAATAAACTAACTCTTGTTTTGCCATAGCAGTGATTTCGAAGAACCTATGTGCGTGTTCGGAGTTGGCTGCCATATGCCAAACAATGTTTCGCAGTTGAAAACACGCTGTGAGAGGAAAGTCCGATAACAAGCAAATGCACTCAAGACGAAAACTAAAGAATGCTGTTTTGTCTCACACGGCGAACGACGGCGAATTGTTTTGCAGGAGTGTGAAGCAGTGCAGCTTCTTACTCTTTGAGCATTATGCTGCGGCCCAAGGTGGATTTCACGCGTTTGGCAAATCTTGGAGTTCCCCTTCCTTCTGCTGCGTTGACCGGACCTCGTAAATATATCGATGGGCAAAGGCTCGGCTTTTGCTGGGTGTTGAAAGCTGCCATGGCCATCGAAGGCCATAAAACTAAGTGGCATCATGATGTAAGAATGGGATCGACTTGAACGGATAGATTAAAAAATAATCAAGCAAAACAATCGATGATTTTGAGAAAGGCAAATTAGCTGTCTCAGGGAATGCACCATAATGCAATAAATGTTGTAAAGTATATTTTATAGCACTTTAGAGAAAAATAAACAAGAAAAGTTTGGATTATCATCGCAATCAAATCGTAAGCAGCGAAAAACGACGAAATGTATTGATCGAAATTTATGGAGTCATTCATTTTATTAATTGTAGGTGTAAAACGGTTCATTCTGATTGTAAAGTTAGGCCTGTTCAAGCCGTCCTCGGGGTCTGTTGATCGGGACTCGCGGTCACAGCTTGCAACCCGAGAGGATTATGCTGCCGGGCAGGGAAGAAAGGATTTCAACAACCGAGCGCGCGAACGACCGTCCACTGAGCACCGTGATCGTTTCGGCGAGATATGCTGATGCTGGAAAGGAAAAGGCAAAAACGGTAGAGATGACCCCTAACCCCACGCCCACCGGGGCCGTCTTTGGGCTTTACGACAAGCGGAATGGAAACTTAGTGCGATGCAGGGATAATAATTTAATTTCTGACCATAACGAAGTACCTTCTGCGAGGAGAGCAAAATTTTACCCTCGCGGGAAATCGCCAAGGATTGCGATCAATTAAAACGATGTTTATGCCCGCAGGCAGGCCCCTTCGGCAGGACTTTATTTAGCGAAAGGTTGCAGATCCGGCGATCTCAATATGATCCGGGTTTTAGGTTGTTTTATAGGATGTAAGTCATGTAAGTTATGAAAAGCTGGGTGCTGAATAGTGGTTCGCAAAGTGGCCTCAATTTTATACTGTCAAAGTGGAACCAATTTACTGTTCGCCAAAAGTATAAAGTACTGTAATTGATCGTTAATGGATTAATGGATTTTTTTTGACAAGATTTTTTTGTCAAAAATTAATGGAGTCGTAGGTTGAGGAACTGAAGTCAACAAATTCTATGAGGGTAGAAGACAAGATCGGCTTTTTTGATTAACTGTGGAAATGGAAGATGTCCATAGAGTCGATTCGTTCTATCTGAATTGTTGGCACTGTGACCTCTTTCTAGTAAAAGATGTATTCTTTATGAACACTTAATTCAGCTCTGTTAAACCACAGAAAATCACCAACTTACAATGTATTTCTTCGTCACGTGAAAGCCAAAATTAAGTTTCTATGACCTCCCAACTTTTGGAGCACACTTTAAAATTGCGCAACACTTGATTTTACAGCAAAATGTATAATTTCAATATCCCCAAAATGTTCAGATCACTTCAGCATTCCAAAAATATGTCACGCTTGAACATAGCCTCATACCAAGGTATGTAGATTAGAGAAAGTAAGGCGAAATTTTCCAGCTGTCAAAATAGTTAGCACGAAACCTAGATTTTATATAAAGATTATCAGAAAAGTGATAATTGGACCATTTTCAGGGCAAATTTCACCGGATTTTTTTCTGTAGGTTTGTTAAGCATGCCGAACTGAACCGAAAAACACGTTTAACTGAATTTATGTTTTTTAAAAAAATATTTTTGTTTTAAAAGCGTATTTCAGTTCAGTTTGGCATGCTTAACAACCCTACAGAAAAAGAAACCGGTGAAATTTGCCCGGAAAATGGTAAAAATGTCACTTTTCCGAAAATCTTCATATTAAATACGCATTTCGTGCTAACTGCTTTGACAGCTGGAAAACCCGCCTTACCTTGCTAATCTACATACGTTGGCCTCACACTTTGTTTATGTTTATAGCTATGGTGTAGCCCAGATGAAAAGTATTATTGCATTCGCATTTTAACCTAGTTTGAGGACCTAGTATGTATCTTATTGTATAACCTTTGCGATGTGTTATAACAAACCAAACAGGTCGTGGTAATCTTGTGTTAGTTTTCAAAAGGTCCATAGCGCAATTTGTATATTAACAACTTCAAAAATGTTTTAAATTGTTCATATGTATGTCCTTTTAATGTTCTTTATTGAAAAACAACGAAAATTCATTTTTTCAGATAAAAAAATAAATAGAGAATAGAAATAGAGCATTGTGTGTTAGGTATTCATTGAGACAATATAATACTAAAGAAGGTAACCATATGTTTAAGCAACCACGCATCCTCTTATTTTTGCTACCTCAATATATAAACGTGGGTGCGCATGGTTGCTTAAGACTCCATACCATTTATACCTTAAAATTTACAGTTTTATTTATTGGCAGGAAATAATTAAGAAGCAATTCTGTCAATATGAGCGTGTTCAGGGAGCCAAAATCAACCATACCTAGATGAAACTGAACGTTTACTGACATCAACTTCAAAAATGTCGAGTTGTGTAACTGTTGCAAGTTGATCAACCTTTCTTAAAATCTACCATTTAATTGATTTTGAATATTTTTGAATGTACAGTAGATTCCTCATAACAAAATTTTAATAAATTTCTCATAAAGCGTGATTTTCCCGACAACAATCAACATTCAATGGTTCAGGCTGCCAACTGACCTGTCCTCGCGCAAATCGCCATAAATTTCCTCTTTTCAAAGTCGACATGCTTTTCACAAGTCAGGATTCCACCGCCACCGTCGTCAGCTATTTCAGGCTCCGGTCTCCGGTTGCTTGGAAGTCGGTTTGAAGCCGTGTGTTTCAAGAGGCGAAAAAAGCTCACGAATCGCCAAAAATAAGCGCGACCGAGAAGCAAGGAAAACCTTAAAAAAAAGCTAAATTAATTGTCAAATTGTGCCAGCTCTCTCACTCTGTCAGGGTAGAGGCACGGGCGGATCGCGCGCGGCTCGAGAGAAGACAGCTTGAAACGAGAGCACAATTTATTGCCTCCGTGTATCGAGACTATTGCATATTTTCGGATTTGTTTAAATTGGAAGACGACTTACTACTGTTCTAATACTATTTTTTTTTAAATTTTATTAAAATTTGAATACACAAATATTGGTTGATATCACTACGATGTTTATTATAATTTTATGCCCAGCAATTCAATGAAAGAAAAGGTTAAAACTACAAATAGAAATTGTTGGAATAATGTATTTTTTTAAATTCCGTATACGGTATCTAAACTAGACCTGTTTAATCGAGGTTAGTTCAGTCTTTCTAATCTTGATTAAGCAATAAAAGCTTTTCAGCAACCGTTAGAGTTTCGATTGGATTTCATACCAATCTTCAACTCGATTTAAAACATGATCACGTTAACCTCTATAAAATATAGAGTCGGCGTTAATTTCAATCCACTGACCTTTGGCACATCGTCACTACTCCACTATATCCTAGATCAGAGCTTGGCGCAAAAAAGGTGCTCACGTCTCACTCATCCAGAATCAGCGATAAACCAACTAGTTTTTTTTTTTTGCATAAAAGTGGGAAATATTTACCGAGCAGCAAAAACAAGGGTCACAACCATTCAGCATAGTCCTCGGCACATCCAGTTGAAATGTAACCGAATGAAGCGATCGACGATATGGCAGTTTTATTCAAGCAAACATTACTCACCTGTAATCGAAAGAGAGAAAAAGAAATAAACGAGAAGTTAGTTTAAAAAATCTACGATAACTCATCGGAGTAATAATTCAACTGGTTGTATCGAACGTTAAGAAAAGTTGGCAATTGCTGCAACAGTTTGTAGAAACGTGCTTGAAGTAGCGTTATCACTGCATGAAGTGAAAATAAATTAAAGTGATCGTGAAGGTTTGATGAATTTGACCAGTCGAACCTGTCGGGATTTATAGGTCGTGATGATGATAGCAGTAGTACCAATATGGGGTGAGAAACATGATAATTGAAGCTTTATGGCTCTGGAATGTTCTGAGAGAGTCTGATAATAGAATAAATAAAAGAGTAGGAGCAAAGGCAACATATTTTTTTATTTATTTTAACATTAGTGGTGTTATTTGCTAACTTTTAGGCTCAGAAAAAATTGCGTTGTTTTTCCAATGTACGCTAGAATTATTTTGTAAAGTCTGAATTATCGCACAATTTTGGAATTCGATAATTCAAAATAAAAAAAAAATCTTCGCCATCGCTTGACAAAGTTCCACACATCACCTCACGAGAGCTCCCCTTAATTAGCGCTGACAGTGTCGTAATTTAAGTTCAATTTTCTACCATAGCGCCGCTGATTTACGCGTCGATCCCCCTTAACCTAGGAATGGGAGCCGTCTAATTATTTTTTTAGCTTTTGTGGCACGTTGTTTTGACGTGCAGTCGTGCAGCCGAAAACAAGCGATCGCAGTCGCGTCTGGAGCATAAATTATTTTAAACGTTACTCCTGTGAGGGCATTCAAAGCATTTCTTTTTGTTCTTGTTCCAACTATTCCGCTCCCATAAGCATACTGCAACGACTTCCTAATCTTGGTCGAGGAACTGTGATGAAGTGTACCACGGTAGTTTTCCCGCGTGCCAGAAATGGTAAGCCAGTAGCAGAATAGGGAGAATAAAAAAAACGATCGTGGAATGAAATATGCGTGTGCCGTGACATCACGATGTTATAAGGTTAACATCTATCTTGGTGGTAAAAAATATGACACCGCTTGTTTTTGTTTTTTTTCGGTAGAAAACGAAGAAAAAACACCAGTAATTTGTTTGAAATTCGTATAAGTATTGAAATCTTCCCGAAAACGATGTAAGCCATTTAACACGTTCTTGCAGGGGTGGAGTGTGGCAATAAAAACGAAAAACTCGAGAAAAAATGAGCGCGACTTGGCGTGAAATATATCCGACAACAAAGATTGAGACATATCCATCACGCAAAAGCGCCATACGGCTGCTGCTGCTTTCTGTGGATGGTACTTCCTTACTTGTAGTTAAAAGTAGAAGAGGTAGCGTAAAATTAAGTACAGTTTTGCAAGCATTGGAGATGTTTATCAATAGCGCGATTTAACGATTCCGAAGTAGATCGGGAAATTTTAACTTATAAATTATATACAGTCGAGACTCGGTTATCTGAAGACCACTTTAAAATTTTACTTGGATATTCTATCTTCGGATAAGCGAACCACCATAAATCTTAAGTATGTCCCCGTATAATTGAATTGATCGGGAAGTGGCAATCAACCCCAAAAATTTAACTTATTCTGAACTCAAATTTCATGTAAACCATTAGAAAATAAAACATGCGTTTTTTTTCGTATATACAGGGATACCCAAACGAAAACACTCTAAGGTCTCAACATCTCTCGATTGAATCTATTTGTTGTAAAAAAAAACAATTCAGGCAAAAAATTTACTTCAAGAAACGTAATTTATGCACGAATACATTCTTTTCCACATGTAAAATGATCAACCAACAATTTTCAGCGCTTTCTCAATTCATAGGTGAGCAATCAAATCAACTAGAAGGATCCCAGAATCACGTGCAATTCATATTTCAATTCGGAAGAATGTAGGTATAATTATTAAAATTCGTTCCCGTACATATTACATGCAGTAAGAAGAAGAAATTCAGCCAAAACTTAAAATACCGTAACATGGGTGACATTGGGTCTGGGGGTCATACAAATCGCAGCATTTTTGTATGATCCAATCTCATGATGATTTTTCGACGTTTTGTTTTTATTTTGGGATTCTGGGAACGTTTTTTCAAAAGCGTATCATGGAATTTGAACACTTTTTTAAAACATTCAGCAAATACAGACGCTTTTCTCTGAGTCGATCGTAGTTTAAGTGAGCAATCAGGATATATAATTGAATAATTGAAGTAAGCTATAAGAAAGGACAGAAAATTCCATTGGAGTAGAGAAAACCATTGCGAAACCAGAGATTTTATCAGATTATCATTCAGATAATAAAAATCATGTTTCAATTCCCGGTAGTAACATTTGGACTAACACTTTATTTTGAAGGTAGAATTACAAAAGAAAATAGATACTTCAAATTTGGTTTGTCCAAGTATAAATCAAACTTACCTCATCAAATCGAGACAAAAAAATAAAACTATACAGCAATTCCACTTGAAAAGAGAATTTCATAACAAATAATGTTATTCCAAAGTTGTTTTGGCTTTCAACCAATATAAGATCAATAACAAATTTTGTTATCATAACATAAACTGTTATTAAACCCTTATACAAAATTGGATTTATCAAGAAGATTTCATAACACTTTCTGTTATTTTAACAATATTTATAATTGAAATGGCATGACTCACCCAATCGGCCTGGGTTCGATCCCAGACGGTCCCGGTGGCATTTTTCGAGACGAGATTTGTCTGATCACGCCTTCCGTCGGACGGGAAGTAAATGTTGGCCCCGGACTAACCTAAAAAAAAAGGTTAGGTCGTTAGCTCAGTCCAGGTGTAGGAGTCGTCTCCCTGCGTCCTGTCTCGGTGGAGTCGCTGGTAGGCAATTTGACTAACAATCCAAAGGTCGTCAGTTTGAATCCCGGGGTGGATGGAAGCTAAGGTGTAAAAAGAGTTTTGCAATTGCCTCAACAATCAAGCCTTCGAACACCTAGTTTCGAGTAGGAATCTCGCAATCGAGAACGCCAAGGCAATGCTGTAGAGCAAATAATTTGATTTTGATTTTGAGTAAATTTCTTTTTTTTTTTGGTGTATCTCAAAAGTGCTGAAAATGCATATGGGACATTTATACGATCAGGGGCAGTGTAGAATCTCTCTGAATTGTATGTAGACTTATATGGATGCATGAACCAATGTTGCATCACAAAAACTAGAAATTTCGCATGTTTTAACAATATTTTTAAGTGTTAAAAAATCTTTCAAAATCATTTTATTTCTCTGGCTTGCTCGTTAGCTGACGTGCGATGAATTGTATCCCACACACACGCTCACAGCCACGCACCCGCTTGAGGAGAACACACTTAGGACAGCTGCGTTTCAATCACGCGTCGTCGTCACGATTGGAGGTGCATTTTCACTGTTGGTGTGGCGGCGATGTGGCGGTTGAGGGCGTCGCTGACAGCATGAAATGACAAAGATCAGTCGCACATGTTTTGACAGTTGACACTTGAAGTGCATGCGCTCACCCGTATCAAAATGAGATCAACCACGTCGAGAAAATATTACCGTTTCATATGCACGATTTTGGATTTGGATCGAGCTAATTTTATTTCAATAATACAACAGCGCTAAAGGATGGGCCCCTAACTAGATCCCAAAATATGTCCTCTCTGTCAAACAAGAGCTGGTGAGCAACAAAAGGAATAACATAATGATGTCAAAGGCGATAATGATTGAGCCCTCTGGTTCGGCGCATTTGATGGATTGGTGCCATCCGGATACGCTGCAGACGTTAAATGAGTTAAGCGCACGCACGTGATCGATTATGTTTTGACTTTGGGTGTGATGAGTTTTGTGAACGTGCAATGGGTTGTTAGATGTTTGCATTTATCAAATTTAATAATCATTGGAGTAACAACTGAAACTCTATTAACTTATAAACTTTTTTTAGAGTCGAAATCTGAGTAAATAATAAAAATATATTACCAATATGGTTTTTTGTGAGGTTGTGAACATTTACACTTGATTTCTACACAAGAATTGTTAAGACAATTGTGTGATTGTAAACGTATCCAATTTATAAAAAAAAACTTCATAAGGGGAAACACTGATTCTTCTTCAACGCAAAACCACAAGTAGCATAACCACAAGAAAGGTGAATACGAAAGCATCATATTTGTCCATACATTATCTCGTTGCTCGAAGGGATGGATGGAATTATTATTATCATTACAGCTTGCATCCACGTCATCGGCTCCACACATGCTGACCCCAGAGCGAAATTCATTCAGCAGTTGCAGTTTTGTGCGCTAATGAGGCAGCACATGGATTCGGAACCACCGAGAGCCAGGCAGAGTTAAAATGTTGCACGGAGCGTTTCTTCCGAGAGCCCGCGTACAGTAAGGGTTGATTTTGTGCGGATTTTTCCTCTGGTTCTTTTAGCAGTTTTCGATTTACGCTAAGAACAAAGTTTTACTGTATTCATATTCTGCAGATTTTGCAGTCAAAACAGCTCCTAATTGAGTGACCTCTTAAAACTCGCTTCATCAAAAGAGGGGCAGATTTCAGTTGTGGCATCGCGTGTCTTTGCGTTTTTCTTTGTGTGTCAATGAGTTGAATGGATTCAGGCAGAGCGATGATGGGAGATTTCCTTCTATTTAGCATGCTTATCAAAAAAGAGCAAAATACGCCCTAATGATCGCATTTTTGGTACGTTATGATTCTAACATGCAATCTGCAACAATGTTGTAGATTGTTTTTCTTAGTTTTATAAAAACGTCTTCCTTCCATGCATGAGAAAATATTTCTGAAAGATACTTCTATAGAAATATGAGTAAGTTAAGAGAAGGTCCAGAAATTTCGAAAGAGTTTGCAACAGGTGCATTCAGTACTTATGTGATTAGTATGGCTGTTTAACTCAATTTTTTTATTGCCTTTTTTTAATTAAAATTAGAATTCAAAATAGGAAGAACACAAATATCAAAGATTTTTTTTTTAATTTAGAAGCGATTCTTCACAGTGAACGAATCTCTTTGCCGTCTACGGCTAAGTTATTCTTTGAAAAAAAAAAACGAACCATAAGTTGGTGGGTTTTGTTAAATATCTCAGATTTGAATCCATGTTAGAGAATCCGGGACGTCCACAAGGCGAACTATTGTCAACTGTATTTATGTTGAAAAAAAAAATAGACAAAAATCGAACCATTACAAAACAAAGGAATTCTTGTATTTTCAACTTTTAATTATGACAAAAGATTGCTTTTTTCAACTGTTTTTTGTTTTTCATTATTGTAGCAATATTTCTATCCCGCTAGAAAGAAGAAAAAAAACCCAACCGCAAGCATTTTCATTATCAACCAAGAACCAGTTTGGCCAAATGCATAAATATCCTAAAAGTTGGAGCCCCGAAGGCCCGTCCCCGGTGCTGACCGCTTTAATTAACGTTCAACCCCTGAAAGCGAGAGTCTGTGTCCGAGTCGTAAGTTATGGAAGGATGGGGACGGGGCACTTTTCGGAGGGTGCACGGTTACCGAACCGACCGGTTGACCACCGTCAGCCACCGGGGAGCAGTTGGGAATCATCCTCCATGTTACGGGAAACCTAGCCTTGTTTCCCTTCCCCCCTCACTCTTCCTGCTGCCGATCCTTGCACACTAGCAGAACAATACACACACAAACAAACACACACACGCACACACCGTCCGTCCGACGTCGTGATGGTGGCACTCGGGGAACATACCACCAAAAGAGAGCGAATTTGGCAACACACCACCGGCGACGACGACGACGTCGGATCGGATACCTGGACTCATGGATGCTCGCTCATATCATTGCTACATGGAAGGTTAAACTCGTCCTGAGCTAGAAGAAGCAAAAGAAGCCCTACGCTCAGATATTAGACACGGGGCTGATGCTAGAAATTAACATACTACATGTATTAAACTCTTTAGTTAATCAAAATTTATGTCGGTGCGAGAGGGGGTGAGCTTTTTCCTGGGGAGCATTCTTTCCATACCTAACCCGGGAAATGAAATTTGGTTCGGGAGGAAAAAGTTTTGCGTTAATTAACGATGTACTTAGTCTTAAGCTACCGTTGATATGAACTAGTTGTTTGTAAGAGTAATTACTAACGATACCTATGCAAATAGAACGGTCCAAAGCGTGCAGTTAATCACACGTGACAAGTTTGTTATTCTACGAACATGTGATCATCTTTAGACATGAGTGGCTTATCCTAATCCTTGGCGCTAACTGCAATTCAAGCAGCGTAGTCCCCATGTATGAGCAAAAGCCTTCATACTGAGAATACAGAGCAACCAAGAGCAATTGTAACAATTGCAACTTTATACATAAACATTGAAAAATGTTTGCAACGGCCTTACTGTCTCGTCAGATATTTAGATCAAAGTGTCGATTTTAACATCTTGTGAATTTCCTTATTTTAGTTTCATGAGGTCATTACGCAATATTGACCTGGACACTTAAAAAATGCAATGAATATCGTCGACCAAGCTCGCAATGAACCAAGCTCGCAATCATCTGAGCAACACGTGCTGTACACGACACAAAACACGAATCTCTAAAATCCATCATTCATATCGAGCAAACCTGCAAACCATCATCATAGCTGTGATGAGCAAATCCCAAACACGTGGTAATCAGTCAGCTAGGAACCGATTCAGCAAAATGCAGATGGGCAGCTGGCTAGGGACCCAAAAAATCTATGTAAGCTACCAAAATTCTGGCAAATTGAACCAATGTTAGTCGCGGAACGCGAATTCACACCGAGATGTCCGACTTGGCCGCGGTTGACAGACTTGCTGATGACGATATCCTCTTGCATGCTTGTGCCTCAGATACATATAGCACTGCGAGAGCTGTGGTAAGACACGATGTTTGTTTTGTCATAAAATTATTAACATGGTAGTAAACGACATTGCACTTGTGAGTTTTATGACCTGCATTTTGTTGACGCTGTTGCTCATCATCATCATCCTCGTCCTCGTCGACGTTGCAAATGTTTTGCACTCGTCTGCCAAAAGAGCAAATACTCATGTTTGCGGATGTACACACAAACCTGACTGCAGTATTATGACGACGAGTGGGACGATGTACAGTTTTTAATTAGTCGCCAATTTGACAACGGCATGCTTAATCCACCTTCGCCAGTCACCGTAAATCAAACAAAACATAATTGGACCAAATAGCCCCGAAGGTTGTTCGAGTTCAAACAATCACTGTTCATTTAATTATTGGAAGCTAGCTCATTACGGTTGAAAAGTTACTTCCTCCAGGACATTGTTATTCTGCCAACTCGAGTCGAGAGCAGCTAATTTTTCTGCACCTCTGGCACTGAAAGTTTCGCCATTCATCTGTTCGTCCATCCATCCATCCATCCAGACCAGCGTTGTAGCAGCCAGTTTATTGAGCCAGTATCATCACCCCTGCCCTGCTGGGTGGCTAACGAAACTTCCTCCTCTGGCAGAAGCAACCACTACAAAATTCGCTGTACCATGGCGCAACAGCACAGTTTAGAGGACCAACCGACGGTGTAAGCTTTAATATGGTCCTAGGCAAAGTATGTCCATCGTCAGAGCCATCATCATTGAGAGTTATTAATCTTACCAGGGATAACAAAATATACTCTATTAACCTGGAGGGCTTTGCGAAGCCAAGCCAAGCTAAGAGTTGATACTTTAGCTTTTCTCCAAAAAATACAATGGTCCCAACAAGGTTCCTTGTAAACCCGGGGCTATTGTATGTCGGTCGGTCGAATTGGCTTATTCTCGTTGTTCAATGAGGCTCCCACCACAAGCACGGGGCAAAGTTGAATGAGTTCAACGTTAGAGTGAGACATTATCGTCGCTGTCGTGCTAACTTGTCGCACGTGCAATTTGGGCCAAATTGAGTTAAGAACGCCATTTTGTTTCGATTTCAATCCTGAGATATTCAATAAAAATCGAAAAAATTCTGTTTATGTCGTGCTATTTTGACACACTCTGAAAATTGATGTAAGTGCGAAAAAGGGCAAAGGGATGTCTGGCCAGAACGCGTTTGACACAAGTACGAGCTCGACTGCCGTAATCATTTGTATTTATAACTCAGGACTCCAGCAACTAAATTCATACAAACTACAGGACAATGCACGAAAAGGACAACCAAACAAAACGTGTTTGTTATTGTTTACATTGCGTGCTCTTGTTTTTGTTTATTCAAGGTCAAACATAAAAACGCGTTTTACTACGAACGTCAAAATGCGACGTACGACAAGTTAGCACGACAGCGTCGGTATATCATTGTTAAAGATAACGAACCAGATTGAGTACATCGGTGATTTTTTAGAGATGTACTAGACTACGGGTAATTCTCCGCTAACTCACACGGAATCGATTTGCGTAAAACGTGTTCTAAGGAGTAATTTTTGTCCCTGCACAGTAATAATAATTAAAACAATAAACAATAATTTTCAAAAATTTGTAGTCTGAAAAGGCGATGGTTTGGAAATTTTGTGTCAAAGGGACTTTGACACCAAATTAGGATAATTTTAAAATATTGTGGTGTCAGTGAAAAAAAACACAGCACAGCCACTTTAACAACCACCGAGTCTTTTGTGGTCTCTGTTGCAAGTTTCTGCTCATTTCTAGGCGTCCGAAAATTATGTGTGGTGAGTCATTCAAAACCTCTTCTACGCTATCAGTGAATTGGATGTAAAATTATTTTTTTTTAACACTTAAACTACCAAGCTTGAGAAAAAGGGAAAGTTTCCTTATAAATTCAAGAAGGCAACAACTTAGATTCCTTTGTGGACCACCGATCAGTGAGGTTCTCCTGGATATTAGCTCCTGAAAAGTGCTTTAAAAGTGCAAAAAATGCCTCACGGCAAGAAAAAGAAGCGGTCCTCACCAGCAGGATCGGTAGTAGGGCGTCCAATTTGAATTTCCCGGGAAACGGGAAAAATATTTTTGAAATCCCGGGAATTCCCGGGATCCCGGGAAATTTTTGAAGCAGTCGTAAAATCTATGTTTTCATAATATTTGATATGTTTTCAAGCTCAATAATAATAATTGGTGACAATCTACACTTCAATCTAAACAAGGACGACCGTTTTGAAATAACTTAAAAGACATTAAAATTGTTTTTTTCGAGGGTTTTTTTTATTTAAAAAAAAGTACAAATTTAAATTTTCAATGTCATTCAAATGAAATAAGTGTATTATAAATAAATTTCTTCTATATATTTTAATATATGACATAACTAGAAAAGCTAGAAAAATTTCTTAGGAAATTGCTACAAAATGAGAAGCGACAACAAAACAAGAGTTTAAAAAAAAAGTCCTATTAGCTATTGTCCTTCATATGTTTATAGGACCTTTGAAAACAGTCAATGCAAAATTTTAGATAACGTTTGAATGTCTTATTTTATAAAAAAACATATTTTAATAATTCTCTTTAAGTTACTAACGCCAACTAGGGAAAATCAGGACTATAGGCTGAAAAGGTACAGGAGATTTCAAAACAAAACATTTGGAAATCGATGTACGATTTTTTTCTCTGTTCCTGTTTTAACCGAAGTTATTCAAAACACCATGCATTTTTTTTCTTAAATAGCTGTCATAATTCGATACTTGCCCCAGAATCCGGAGTTTGATGAAAAATAATTTAAGATGATATTATTTTCAATTTTAATATCATGAATATAAATATGATACCCAGTCTTTAAAAAAACAAAATTAAATAGAAAATATTTAAAGCGCCAGGCATTTTGCGGATCTATGAACTAAATTTTAAACAATTTTCCCTTACCAGCCAAATCAAAGCTGATATATGCCGAATACAAATTTTAATGCTTTAAAATTCGTATCGATTACTATGTATTCTACTATTCATCTATTTCTACAACAAAATTTGAATTTTCAGACCAAAATTTGATATATTTTTTTCAATTTCAGGAATTCCCGAGACAAATCTTGAAAATTCCCGGGATTCGGGAATGCCCGGTTTTAGAAAAATCCCGGGATTTTTGTCCCGGGAATTCCCGGGATGGACGCACTAATCGGTAGATTTGAAGAAGCTAAAGAACGCCGAAGCGCTACCTGCAAAGACAGGCAGTTTGAGCAAGGACGCTCAAAATTCGTCTGGAAACCAGTTCGCTACCCTCCCTGTGGACGTGAGCGAGAAGGAAGAATTTGAACGACGGGAAAAGTTGCCACCCATTTTTGTGAAAACATCGTCATCGGATTCGGTGCGAAAGTGGCTGACTGGGTTTATCAAATCTGGTGCTTTACGAGCTTCCATTCGCTTGTGTGCTGATGGACTCAAAATTCTGCTACCTATCAGAAAGGATTACAACTACGTTCGGGATTTCCTGAACAACACAAAGATTGAATACTACAGCCATGACGATCCAGGTAAATGCCCCATGAAACAGGTCCTCCGAGGCCTGTACGACATGGATGTGAGTGTGCTGAAAGAAGAGCTCAAAACTCTTAAGTTGGACGTGATCGAAGTCTTCAAGATGACGAGACACAACAAGGACATCAAGTATCGTGATCAACTGTACCTGGTTCATCTCGAGAAAGGATCGACAACGCCGTCTGAGCTGAAAGCAGTTCGGGCAATTTTCAACATCATCGTGACTTGGGAACGTTATCGTCCAGTGCACCGTGACGTGACACAATGTTCGAACTGCTTGCAGTTTGGACGTGGTGGAAGGAAGTGTTTCATCAAGAGCCGTTGTGCAAACTGCGGAGGTGAGCACAAAACTCAAGCTTGCGAAACAATCAACGAGAACATCGAAGCGAAATGCTTCAATTGCGGAGGCGACCATTCTACCAAGAATCGGAGCTGCCCAAAACGTGCTGAGTTTGTAAAAATTCGGCAGCAAGCGACGACGAGGCACCAACCACATCGTCGCAAAACACCACCAGCATACACGGACGTGGATTTTCCTGCTTTGGTGTCGCCAGTGGTTCCAAATCTGCAGCCATTGCGTTGAATCAGCGACAAAAAGTTGCAGAGAATACAACACCTCCAGGCTTCAGTCAGCAACCGAGGGAAAACCAACTAACATCAACGGATGAAGGCAGTAGTAACCTGTTTTCACCACAAGAACTTCTGAGCATTTTCATCGAGATGACAACAACTCTGCGTGGGTGCAAAACTCGCCAGGAACAAGTAAGAACCCTTGGAGCATTTATCTCAAAATACAGTTCGTAGTTTACTCGTTCTAGTGATTTTGAATATTTCAATGAATTTATTTTTTTAGTTTTATGTTAGGATTAGTTGTTAAAGAGATTTTTTTACCCAAATGTATTCGATTCAATGCAATAATGTAAAACAATTTGAAGTAAATAAAATAAATGTGAAAAATACAACAAAGATGAAGAGCATTAGGCCATTCCACTTAGCTTGTAAAAGAAATGTAATTATTATAAGAAAGTTCAATAAAGACATATTTAATTTAAAAAAAAAGGCAACAACTGACACATGATGATTCATTTGCAGAATTCGTTAAATTGAATTCAATACAAAGCTTTTTAGAGTCATGATCAATTTTCTTCGAAATTTATTAACGGCTTCATCATAAGGGTACTTGTTAAGTTTTCTCGAAAAAACTGGATTTTCTTCGGTTTTGTGCACAGTTAAAAAAGCGGCTTTATTACATCTGGGAATGGTGGCTGACATCAGAAACTGGGGATTTTTCTTTCTTTAAATCTGAAAATAGAAATCTAGAAACTCTGCTTGGTGGCTTAGATGTAGGCACTTAAACTCGCAATCCAAATGTCGTCACTTCGAATCCCAAGAAAGGTTTTGCAACAGAGAACGCAAAGACATTGGGGGCTCTAGTGCAAATGGTTTCGTTTAGACGACAAAATCATTCACTACAAACATGCTCTCTTCCAAGCTACCAGCTTAACATTCGCTTAAAAGCGAAAACCTCAGCAAAGCCCATTCGAACCTGCATCGAGGCACAGCCGATAGCTGGAGTTAATTGAAGAAAATCAATTTAAAACTTGTAATTGTTTGTATTTCAATTTGAAAGAAATATTTCTTTACATATGTTATTTATACACTCATATCTTGTGTTTATGCCCCTCCATGTTATTGGCAGACAAATCATAATTATTTTTACTCCTCCGGTGGACGGACCATGAACGGAACTGACCTGCCAGTAGGTAGCCAGGAACCCTCCACCAACGACGGCGACGAAGGCCTCTAGGGGACTTGGTTTCAATAACACACTATATAACGTATCCCCGAGATGAGCATGCAAGCGTGCGTGCCTCTCGTGCCCTGGCTCTGACGATATGGATGGGATGAAAGATTATGTTTCCCGGCGAATGTGGCTGTGATGCTGGGGCCTTTTGTTGACTTGCATACCTCATCGACGCGTCGTGGCCACCATTCATGGAAGCACAGGGCATTGCGAGGCGGGAGAGAGTGGCCACGCCAAGATATAATTTACCGATTTCTGCTTTGGCTGTCAGAAATTCAATTTCTTCGGTAGTTATCTGCCACTTAAAACACGGCTACCGAGAATTGATAAATATGTAAATAATAAATATTCACCTTTTTATCTGCTGTCGATGCTGCTGCCGGGCGGTAATGGGGCGGAGGTTGGTGGCCGGTCTGTTTTCTCCTTGTTTGAGGCGTTACTGATTGGACCGAACACATGGTCCTTCGAACACCAGCCGCGAGTTCGTCCGAGTGTACAGTACAACTCGTCGTTGGGCGTTGGGTCAATTAAAGTAAACAAACAACACACGGGAGCGATTGTTCATTGCTCAGTAGCTCGCAGTGACAACGAAAGAAATGGGCGAATACGTTTGTAATTTATCAATTGGCTGGTCAACCCAAGTACAGATTGCTGCAGAGAATAAATTTAAAATATATCAAACTTACATTCACTGCTGAAATATTGATGTTTTCTTTTTTAGGCGTTATTTAAAACGTCAGCCACATTGAACTTAAGATATACATAAAATCTGAAGAAAAGAATGTTTCCTGTGTGGATCAATCGGACCGCTCACTGGACTCACAATCCAGAGGTCACCTGTTCGAATCCCGAGGCGGACGCAAAAAATTCTCAAAAAAATCAAATTATTCGCTCTACAGCATTGCTTTGGCGTTCTCGATTACGAGATTCCTACTCGAAGCTAGGTGTTCGAAGGCTTGATTGTTGAGGCAATTGCAAACCTCTTTTTACACCTTAGCTTCCATCCACCCCGGGATTCGAACTGACGACCTTTGGATTGTTAGTCCAACTGCCTACCAGCGACTCCACCGAGACAGGACCCAGGGAGACGACTCCTACACCTGGACTGAGCTAACGACCTAACCTTTTTTTAGGTTAGTCCGGGGCCAACATTCACTTCCCGTCCGACGGAAGGCGTGATCAGACAAATCTCGTCTCAAAATTTGCCACCGGGACCGTCTGGGATCGAACCCAGGCCGACTGGGTGAGAGGCAATCACGCTTTCCCCTACACCACGGTCCCGGCAAAAAATTCTAAGTTTAGGTATTAGAATGTAACAAAAATGACTTTTTGGCGGGCTTTCAAGTATTTGTTCAAGTGGGCATACCAAATCCAAAATATATCCCCCCCCCCCCTAAATTGTCCACGTGGTTTATGGATGGTCCTATTATTCGATAAGGTATTTTATTTTATCAGATAAAAAAAATGTTTATGCTCAGATCATTTATTCAAACGCATTGTAGTGCTTAACCATGAAATAATGTATGATTTCATTGAATAGCCTGTATCTGGAATCTGGAATAATATTTACGATTCATACGAAAGATTTATTTCGATAAGGTTGACTTGTCAACCATCTACTGTCCTATCATTTCCAACAATAAAAAAAACCTAATACCCTATTTACAACCACTCTACTTATAGATTTATACAAGGCGTTGTAATTTCAATCTATTGAAATGAAAAAGATCTTCTACAATAAACAGTACGCATATAAAAAAATGTAAAATTTCTGAAATAATACTTTCAAAAGCACAACAATTGACTTCACAAAAAAAATCATAAGATTCTGATAACTCGTAAAGAATACAAGCAAACCCCTTATGTTTATACATGAAAAAAGTAACTCTGGAAAGTAACAACAAATGAAAAAATAACCTCTCTTGGTTATTGCAAATTCGAAAAGAACTTTAATTTTTTCATAAAATGACAAGTCTCTCGATTTTTGTCAGTTTATTAACTGAAAATGGCAGCGATCATAAAACTATTTTCAACTTTTTTATATAAAAAAACATACGTTTTTCGGAATTTTGAGTACGTTATCCAGCGTCCAATTTTACACAAAAGTCTCTTTGACAACAAATATCAGTCTCTTCACGGTTTCGAGCAACAAATCACTGAAAAACGTGTCTTAGTAAAAATCCTGATAAATCAAAGGGATAGTAATGAAATCGAAGAGGTGTCGGGGCAACTGCTGTATGAGGTGGCAGAGGATGGAGAAAATAACTTTATTGGTTACCGTCATCAGGGGTAACATTGGGTCTAGGGGGTGAGATTGGGTCATACAAAAATGCCAATCTCATCCCCCAGACCCAAAGTAATCTTATGGATAGGACAAGATTGCGTTACTTGATCTCAGCTTGCTGTTTTTTATATATGGGACATTTATGCAATTAGGGGCAGCTTAATTGAACAGTTAAGTTTTGAGCTTTTAAAAGCTCTGTACTGGCGTTCCAAAATGCAAAAAAAAATGTATCCATAATTTTTTGGACCTCATTTTTTAATGTTAGGTTAGGTTAGGTTAAGAGGGTTAAAGTTGGTAAATAATATCCATGGCATTACTCGAAACTTGAGCACATACGGGAAACTCGTTTTTTTTGCCAATAAATTAAATTAATTACCCAGTCTCCCTTCATTTGTAGCCCTAGAACACATCATAAATTAATTTGCATTTCTCAGAGAGCAATTCCAGCTCAAATCAGGAATTTTTCTGGTACTTTTGTACCCGACCCTCTCCGATTTCAATGAAACTTTGTAGACATGTTATCCTAGGCCTATATTAGCCATTTTTGTGTATATGGAGCCAATAGTACTCGAAAATAACATTTGAGAAGGGCATAAGGTATTTAAATATTTTTGTATTTTGTAATTTAAAAATTACTGTATCTCGAAGCCGTTGCGTCGTATCAAAAAGTGGTCCAAGACAAACTTGTAGGAAATTGGACGGGCTTTCTGAAAAAAATACACTGAAACAAAAATACACGCCACATCTATGAGATTTTTTGATTTTTAAGTCTAAAACTTAAATTTAAAGGTGATGTCACGATTTTTTTTCGTTCAAAATTTTTGAGAAAATAGCCTTAAATGTTACCAAAAGACTGACGAAAAATGCAGGATGGTATGTCTCTCCTAAAAAAATACAAAAATCATTTATTAAAACTGTTTTTTTTTGAAAAGTGGTCTAAACGTCAAAATTTTTCAAACCCGGTAGTGGGAATCGATTCTCCAGACAATTTTACATAAAAGTCTCCATATTGACCATTGTCCTATGTCCAATCCTTGCGAAGATACAGCGGTTTTAAAAATAAAAATGTTGAAAAAACGGGATTTTTGGTGGTTTTTGGCAATTTCTATATGACAGACTTGGTTTTTCAGTCTCGTAAATATTTTTACCGGAAAGCTCGTCCAATTTCCCATAAGTTTGCCTTTGACAGCTTTTTGATTTATATCGTTTTTGTATTTACGTAATTAAATTTACTATCCTGGTTTCTACCACACTGAAAAAAATATTCTATTTTCAGTTATAAGCAATGTAATTAAGCTTATATCTGTAAGCCCTTACATCCAATTGAAATGCTGTCAAAGGCAAACTTATGGGAAATTGGACGAGCTTTTCGGTAAAAATATTTACGAGACTGAAAAACCAAGTCTGTCATATAGAAATTGCCAAAAACCACCAAAAATCCCGTTTTTTCAACATTTTTATTTTTAAAACCGCTGTATCTTCGCAAGGATTGGACATAGGACAATGGTCAATATGGAGACTTTTATGTAAAATTGTCTGGAGAATCGATTCCCACTACCGGGTTTGATAAATTTTGACGTTTAGACCACTTTTCAAAAAAAACAGTTTTAATAAATGATTTTTGTATTTTTTTTAGGAGAGACATACCATCCTGCATTTTTCGTCAGTCTTTTGGTAACATTTAAGGCTATTTTCTCAAAAATTTTGAACGAAAAAAAATCGTGACATCACCTTTAAATTTAAGTTTTAGACTTAAAAATCAAAAAATCTCATGGATTTGGCGTGTATTTTTGTTTCAGTGTATTTTTTTCAGAAAGCCCGTCCAATTTCCTACAAGTTTGTCTTGGACCACTTTTTGATACGACGCAACGGCTTCGAGATACAGTAATTTTTAAATTACAAAATACAAAAATATTTAAATACCTTATGCCCTTCTCAAATGTTATTTTCGAGTACTATTGGCTCCATATACACAAAAATGGCTAATATAGGCCTAGGATAACATGTCTACAAAGTTTCATTGAAATCGGAGAGGGTCGGGTACAAAAGTACCAGAAAAATTCCTGATTTGAGCTGGAATTGCTCTGGAGCGAAAATTGCCAGCAATACGCGTCCAAGTTCACCGGGAAATCTCACTTCAACAAATTTCAGACACTCGTAAAAAGTCACTTCTTGCTCTTTTTGGGGCGTTCTCGTCTGTGAATTTCCCCTACCCGTGCCGAGCAATATGAAATAAAAAGCCATATGCCTAATTAAAACGAATGTATGGTTTATTTCGGGGAAAGGCATCATCCAGAGGATGCATAAAAATATCAAGATTTTTTCAGCAATTATTTCTAATTAACTGCCGACCACATTTTCGTCGAATAGGGTCCCCCCTGTTTAGGCAAAAGTGACACAGTTTGGGCATAGAAACGAATTTGCAAGGACAAGCTAATCAGGTAATTTTTCATTTCACACTGCTAATTAATAGCACACTCTGTCCAAATTTTGCTCGCAAATTGGTGGTGCCCCCAACATACACGCTCGAGGAATGTGATCCCGTCAAAAAATATCTCTCGTGGGTCGGCCATAAAGAGCGTTCATCCTTGTATCGCCTCGATTTCCAAAAAACTCCAACAACGCTGTCTGTGATCGTCCCCTTACTGATGGTGCACTTCACACTTGACTCGCGAAAGAGTTGTGCGGTAACGCGAAGAGAAAACAAATCCATCATCCGTTCTCGCTCCCGGATTGCACCCGTTTTGGGAACGTGGGCACACAAAACTAGATGACATCGTCGTTATACGTTTTGTTTGCAATTAAATTGCCCGGTAAAACATCATCATCTCATCTCTCATTTAGCAGCCGTTGCCGTCCGTGGGGCGTGCGTCACGGATAATCCGACAAGGAACGTGTTTACCACTTTTCCTAAGAAAATGGCCTCAGAAAAGACGCCGTTGGCACTTGATCTAACCTCCTGTGGCAAGAATGTGTATACGCGCGTGTGACAAATGGTGTGGAACCGTGTGAAAATTGACGCTTTATATTGGGTGGAAATGTAAATACGTTAAAATTAAACAATCCAAAACAAAACAAAACATTTCCTTAGAAGTGCCCATACGAAATAGCAGTAGATTAGTCATTAATTAGAAACTGCAATTCCTGTTAACAATCGTAGCTTTGGTGGACGCTCCAATCAAACTGCTTCAAAAATTGGTTCGAGAATGTAACGATTTTGGAAGAAGATTTTTTTCAAATTGAGAAACATTGATTCAAAAAGTATAAACAATCTACGTGCAAGTCAAAGATCGCCGGAGAAGCATGCCTTAGAAATGCGTTATAAGAAAATTTATTGTTTTACATATCTTTGGGTTCCTCGTGACTACGACGACGACACACGTTCTAAATCTTCCCTCATCAGAGCAGCAGCAGCAGCAAAAACAGCAGCATCGCCACACAAAAAGTCAGCCACTTCGACGACCCCAGAGGTTCTTGGATGGTAAGCTCATAAACCACATAAAAGCACCAGCTAATAAACCTCGTCGAGAGTTCTGTCGCTCAATGCCGCCGCCACTCCAAACCAGTCGGAATGACAATCCGCGGAGCTCTCCCCCCAAGCCGTCATGGGAATATACTGTTTAGACACGGTGCGCACCATAAAATTATCTATATGTCAAACAATTTTAGATAAATGAGACTAAAATACAAGCTCTGACATGTTGGGTGATAAAATTTGATTTACACCTCACCCATACATCTTTATCCTCGCGACGACTTGACACGTTAATGTTCGTCTTTTATTGTAGCTTATCAGAGTCTTTTTCTGTCTCTTTACGCTCATCCGAACTGAAGCTAAAGAACCCGAGAGACAGTTTTTGGTTGTCTCTCAATTTTTACAAGTGCATCCAAAACGATTAATTAAGATTAAGTTTTGCAAACTAATGGGCAATAAATGAGTGCGCCTCACTCATGCGTTGAGCAAGACCTTTGGTGGGGAAGTGGGCCAGGCCTGGCCTGCTGGTCCGGAAGAGGAGACCAAACGAAAGAGTTATTACCGCATTTTTGGAATTTTATGATCCATCACTCTGATGACGCGAAATTTAGTCATCATCAGGGCGGGCGTTGGGTGTTCGGAATCACCCGGCTCAAGGAAAAAAAAAAACTCCCAAACTCGTTGTAAAAAAAGTGCCATCCAATATGTGTGGTCTGGAATTAAAGGGGGTACGCCTTGGATTGCCAGATTCGTGTGCGATGATTTAGGGCTTGTGGTGTCATCAAAATGAGTAATTAGTTTGTTGGTTGTTTTTTTGCCTCCTCTCTGGTCTCACACTTTGTCGTGTGGTTGTTCTACCAATCTGGTTAACGAAAAAAGTGAGTTTCAGTGGAATAGTTGGAAAATATTAACATGTGATAGAGATATAAGGGATGTATGTTTTACTAGCTAGAAACATAATGCCCTGTCGCGAGTATGTTCTACAAGTGTGGTGTATCATAGCCGCTAGTTGGATACACATGTTAGTCTTGTAGTTACACATTTGAGACGTTGTTCGATTGAAGCTGATCTAGCGAGGTTTGATAATTTCATTTGAAGAATCAAATTAACGTTTAAATGATTTTTATGTGATATTGTAAAAAAAAAAGTAAATCTTTCCCAGTTCCTGAGGGGAACACCCTTGAAGAGTATCGGGGCCAGCATTTAGAAAGCGGATTCAGTGGCAGTTTTTTACTCAATTAATGTTAACATGTTAAGGTTAGTGTTAACATTCGACAGGTCGCCTTCCTAAGATGTCGTTGATAAGGTCCAGTTTGTGACGATACACTACTTTCCCTTTACTAAGCAATCAAATCCAGAGCTTTAAGTAAAATGTAATTACAAAAGCCGACTCGGTCCTAACCAGGTCCTAGCACCGAAAAGGACCTAATAAACATAATTTTATGAACAAAAAAATAAGATAATTGCTTTTATCTCGTTATCAAAGAAATCATTAGGAACTTCCATTGTTGTGGAGATGACAATCCTTTTTTATCTTTGTGAGTTAAATGCGAGCTTATTTAAGATTTGTTTTACGTTTTTGATTTCAAAAGATTGCAACCTGTGCTTAATAACATTTTACAAGATGACATGGCGGGCGCCGTTGGTAGCCGAAGACTGTTACCTGTTTGCACACATTTTCAAGTTTTGGTGTATGTTTTACATTCATATATGATATTAATAAGTCTAGATTACTTTTTCAAAACCACGAATGTGTCATGGGTTTCCTACACCCAACGATAAAATATATATATCAAAATCTGCAACATTTTATAACCGTTTTTGCAGCAAGCCCGTTTATAAATTTTGCCCGTGTGTAAACATGTCAGCGATCTGCAGTTCTCACCAACACATATAATGAGCAACACATCAGAGATAAGAATATGTTGGTGCTCTGTCCCTCGCAATTCATTTAGCGTTCATGGCGCGGTGGTAGCGTGTTTGATCAACAACCAAGAACTTGATGGTTCGATAATTGTCGGTAACGGGCAAAAATGTCATACCCCTATATCACAAAAAAAAATCATGAGAACAGATGCAGAATCTGACATACTTTCATGCATCACAATCACATAGGACCTATTGAAAAAAGTAACCGAAAAGTGAAATATCACTAGATCATTGAACCGTATTATCGGTTGTCGGTTAATATTAGGGTCCCGTGCAGCAACGGAGAAGGGTGGGGTGATCTCTCAAGCTCAAGCTCAAATTAAGTTTCAGTTTTCAAAAGTTCATAACGGTCAGACGGGCTACAGTAGCATTTTACTTTTTGTTAGGAGCAAAACAATTTTTTTAACAAACCTGTAACAAAGTGGCAGTGCGTGGCCGAATGGTAACGCTGTCCGCTTTGTAAGCGGATGATTCTGGGTTCGATTCCCATCTGCTGCAACCTTCCATCGGATGAGGAAGTAAAATGTCGGTCCCGGCCTTGGTTGTTGTTAGGCCGTTAAGTCATTCCAGGTGTAGGAGTCGTCTCCATGCCATAAGCACAAACAACACACCAAACCAAGCCTACTCCGGTGGAATCGCTGGCGGCGGTTGGACTCGCAATCCGAAGATCGTCAGTTCAAACACTGGGGTGGAAGGTTCCTTGGAGTAAAAAGAGGTTTGGGTGCTCTCCCCATTCAAGCCTTCGGACTCCTAGGTTCGAGCAGAAACTTGCAATAGAGACCACAAAAGACCCGCGGGTCGTTAATGTGGATGGTTTGATTTTTTTTTAATTTGTAACAAAATGAATTAGCATGTGATCATTAAAAAAAAATAATAAAAAATAATAATAAGATAGAAATAATAACCATAAATAATTAATCAAACATTGTTTTCTGGCTTTTTCAATAATTGTATCAAATAATTCTATATACAGCAATTCCCCACGAAATAGAATATTTTTGTTTATTATACAGCAATTCCCCACGAAAACAGCATGGAACAAAACAAAAGTCCTCGGATCGGGCTCAAAATTTTTCTGGGGGTTCCCTGGCCGAAATAATTAGACCCGTATTTTTTTGTTTGGCTATTAGGGTGACCTACGCCGTGTTAGGGTGGTCTGAAAAATGGCCATTTTCGTCGATTTTCGCAAAAACCACTTTTTTCGAAAAATCATAACTCCTCGCCATTTTAACCGATTTCAATTGTCTTATATGCAAATGAAAGGTGATAAGTTGGCCTTTCAAAGAAAAATAATAAGAAGTTTCAAAAATCTAGCCTAACATATGAAAAGGGCGTATGAAACTTTAAAATGCCGTTTTGACGGTGTCTGGACCAAAGAGCCTATGTCTGGAAATATTTTTATCGGATTCCCCGGACATTTTTACATAACATGCTAAAAAATGGGAGGAGTTCATTAACAGGATTCCGAGATATGATTTTTTGAAAATAAAATCCGTGTTTTTTGACGCGCCGCGCGCAAAAACCGGAGAATGACGAAATTGGCAAAAAATCAACTTTTTTCACTAAAACTGCGATAACTTTAAAATTTCAGCGATGACCTATAGATGTTTGGGTACCAAAATTTTCGTAATTAAAAGACGCAACTTTTGGTACCCAGACATGTATAGGTCATCGCTGAAATTTTAAAGTTATCGCAGTTTTAGTGAAAAAAGTTGATTTTTTGCCAATTTCGTCTTTCTCCGGTTTTTGCGCGCGGCGCGACGAAAAACAGGGATTTTATTTTCAAAAAATCATATCTCGGAATCCTGTTAATGAACTCCTCCCATTTTTTAGTATGTTAAGTAAAAATGTCCGGGGATTCCGATAAAAATATTTCCAGACATAGGCTCTTTGGTCCAGACACCGTCAAAACGGCATTTTAAAGTTTCATACGCCCTTTTCATATGTTAGGCTAGATTTTTGAAACTTCTTATTATTTTTCTTTGAAAGGCCAACTTATCACCTTTCATTTGCGTATAAGACAATTGAAATCGGCTGAAATGGCGAGGAGTTATGTTTTTTTTGAAAAAAGTGGTTTTTGCGAAAATCGACGAAAATGGCCATTTTTCAGACCACCCTAAGACGGCGTAGGTCACCCTAATGGCCAAACAAAAAAATACGGGTCTAATTATTTCAGCCAGGGAACCCCCAGAAAAATTTTGAGCCCGATCCGAGCACTTTTGTTTTTTTCCATGCTGTTTTCGTGGGGAATTGCTGTATAATAAACAAAAATATTCTAGACTGACACATTTGATTTAGAACAAAAAAAAACTTCAGTCCCGTCTAGGTCAACTCGGGAATCCGACAACCAACTTTAATCAAATTTTGGGATAATGCACAGAACGGGAGTAGTATTCGTAAGATACTACTGTCTTACTTTGATTTCATCAAGTCAAATGATAGGCATTATCACAAAGTGTGTCCCATCCAAAAGCATTAAAGTCATTGATTTCATCAAATCGAATAATCAAAAACAATCCTCTTTTCGACAAGGACATCTTTTCGCAACGGGTTGGAGTTGGTTGCTGCTGCTGCTCATCCTAACGTTGCGTTCAAAATTTGCCGTCACCAACAGTCAGTGGCGCCGAAAACGTGTTAGCCACGCTGCCAGAAGAAGATACGACGCCGAAATTCCTCCTATCCATTCATTCATCATTTAGTAGAATCAAATCGCATTCAGAAACGCCCGTAACAAGCATGATAAAATGCTATTTATCAAACTCTTTTATGGGAATCAATTAGACGTGGAGAGAACAACAAACAATATTTTATTGAGCGTACATAAAACGATCTGTGGGGAGACAAACACACTCACGCACACACGTTCCGGCCCAGGGTTCGGTGGATGCCGGAATCCGGGGCCGCAGGATCGCACACGAGACCAGCATCATGAGACTCTCGGCACATTATAAGTTGCGCATTTGAGCAAAACCACCAAATGAATATTTGCCTCATTCATTGAGAAGAACGCCGGCAAACGTGAATTCGAGTAGCGACGACTGAACGGTTTATGAGGTGGAGCCTGAAGGGCATGGCCAGGGTTAAGGGAGGGGCCCTTGGACTGGTAGTTGGTTTGTCGGTTTTTTGGCAAATCCGTGCGCCAGCCAACAGGCATCGGAGCGCCAAAAACAGACGACGACGCCGATGTACGGCACGGCACGGTAGAAAAAACCACAGCTTTATAGTGCTTATTCGACAGCTTCTTTCGGGATAAAGGACTACCGATAAACTGTCCTGGCCCTGTCCGGTGTTTTTGGGCAAACCCATGGCTTTGCAGCGGACACACACCAGCCGTAGAACGGGGATGTGCCTTCGTGTGGTTCTGCGTGGGGCCTTGTTCAGACGGTGAAATACAGCCATATTTCGATGATAGTTTTCCGATTTCGGTGACCACAACCGGCAACAACGATCTGTGCAACCACAACGGAGTCCATCCGGTAACGGTCGTCGGTTGTCACACTTTTGGAATAGAGGCTAATGAAAAGTCCGCAGCACCACGCTTGCCTACAAATCATGGTAAAGAAGTGGTGTTGTCGGAGTAAAATGGGAAGAACTTTGGACAATCGTTCAATGGTACACGCGTATCGTACCGCAAAGATTCAACCTCGATTGTCAATTTAGATCTTGGTTCGGGTTTCAGGACATATGCTCTAGAATTGAATTCTACTTAGAAGGAGATCATTCATTCAACAATTTTCAATAAATGAATTGATTGAGAGATTTTGGCAATAAAACAAACTAATACAAACTAATTATATAAAGCTTCATTTTTTAAACATTACTGTTAAATCGTTGAGTTTCCAAACCATGAGTGAAGAGATAGCATTTTTCTTGCAAAACTCCCTTCAACTTTAGAACAATAGACGTGAAGCTGACGAAAAAGTGAAGGAGAAAACAAACCCTCTGAAAACTAGAACATATGAGTTCTGTAGAGTGTTCGTAACATGATTTATTTGGGATTTGGTCTAAAATATAGCACGCCGGATTCCGTTTCTCATTCCTTGTGAGTTCTTTTTTTTCTCCTCACATTTGTCCGTCCATTCGCAGCGGGCCCGTCCTATTATTCATAGTTTTGTTTGACTCGCAACAATTCCAACATCGTTAGGCATTTTTTTGTTAATCCCATACGAAATCTCTTCTCTTGGAGAGTTCTCAGTATTTTTTGCGCTCGCCCGGCCAACCTAAGGCGCTGAGACCACGAGACGAAAGCATTTGGTGGTGGTCCACCAAATGTGTAAAAGATTGTGTGTTCGGCGGGAAAAAGAAATGTGAATGATGAGCGGGAGCTCTGCTAGAATAGGGGGAGAGAGCTGGTTTATTAGATAAATTGAGTATTATTTATTACCCTGCTTGTTATCGCACACAGATCATCTCGCGCCTGAAAGAGCTACTGTTTGGACGGGAAAGTGGACGGACCTTCAGATTTTTCTACACTTTTTCGCTGGGTAGGATGACAAATGACTCAGTAGCTGGGAAAATAATTTGAATTCTTTATGACAGGGGCGCCCAAACAGAGCGCTCTGTAGGATTACGTTTGGGGTAACGTCTGTCAGCTGGTTTTAAATGCTGCTTCGAATCTTAACAGTTAATAAAATCTCGAGTCTACCTTTTGACAGTCAATTTTAGATTTACAACCAGAACTGTAAACCTCTGTGCTATGTTGCCACAGGTAATAAATATTTAGAAAAGTTAAATTGCATTTTGTTGCATTGTACAGAATCATGCATTCGTTTTAATCAGATGAGATTGTGACATGTGCATTCAGTGCGGATAATTAAATCTTCTGACATTCGAATTATTAATATATTTATTATTATTACTCAATTTTGGTTCGCGGATCTCAACCTTACTACAAAATTGTTTCAAACCGATCTGATTCTAGGTAATCATGGGACTCAAATATAAAAAACTAGTTTTGTGTTTGCACGCCAAAAGAAATTGGACTTAATGAAAAGCTTTTGAAAGTATGCTGTTTAAAGGGAATCCATCTAAGAAAAAGGATAAATCAGAGATAAACATACTGAAGAGTTGACTGTATTTGGAATGACCTAAATAAGAAAATAATTAAAATTTGGACTATAACATAACTTTCAATAGCCTTCTAACACATTTCGCAATATTCTCCCTTCCCAAATCTCCACATCCCATCCCAACCATTGCCAAACGGACAACTTTCTTCACTACACACTCGTCCTCCTGTTTCCTCACGGAGCTGCAAAGAAAGGACTAATATGAATTTTAATGTTCTCATCTCGAGACACTCAACAAGAGCTCATTCTGGCATGCTATAAAAGCGCGTTATGACGATCATAAGCGCATTGTTTGTTGATGTCTTTTGCTTAGGAGCCAAGAGCTTCTCGTCCGAAAGAGATGAAGAAAACGAAGAAGCATTTTCATCTGTAGCGTCCCTCCCTTTCCCTTCTAGCGGCGTTCAAAGTCTGTTGAGACATTTCGCCTTGCCGTCTATTTGTCGTTACAAGCGAGTGGTACTGCGAAAAACATATGATCTAACGTGTTGGTACGTGGATATTAAAAATGTGTAAAGTACTCTTCTCAGCCTAACGTTTCTGCCCGGAGAAGATGTCCCTCGTTTCTCCAGGAACACAACACAACCGAGCAGCAGCAGTAGTAAATACGGGGCAAGTTTCGGCGAACGATACGACATTTTCTTGTGAAATGGAAAAATTTTAATAAGCGCCACTCGTATATTATAAATACCAGGAAGGAAGCATATTAACATGACATTCTTTTTGCTCCCTTACACGTGTGAGTATTTTTGAGTGAGATGGTGGGATGGAAAACGCTAATGTTTTGTTTTATAGTTTTGTATACGAGGAATATTTAATTGATACCTTGTGCTCCAAACCAAAAACGCTTCCCTGCTAATAATGCTAAAAATCGTTAGCCACAATTACACACCATGACCCATAACTGTCGTGATTCAATTATGAATCCTTTCGACCATTCAACCGCCTGTGTCGCGCGTGTGTCTGGCCACAAAGCAAGGTCACACACGACAGCAGATGGCGCCAGGCGTCAACGTGCCTGTTTTTGTCATCCTCTCGGGACAACCTCCAGAGTTGACTCCACGATCTTGGCTTTCGGTCGCCGCACGTCTGGACTTCTTCAGGTTAACTGTCGTTGGTTTTTTGTCGTTGTCGTGTCTGTGACCAACCATCTACAAGACAAACTTGGGATATCAAATTGTATGATCAAATCAAAAATTTTCATACCTCCTTTGTACAGCAATACGTTTTTGTGTGCTCTCCTGCGAAGGAAGCTGCTGCGTTGGTTTTTGTCCCCTGGTTCAACCCCGACGTCGTTCTTTGGATTCCGCCCAAACATTCGTCACCGGATTTTAAGCGTTCAGGTTAGTTTTGGACGAGAAAAAAGATAAAAAACGGCTTGCCTCAGCAAACACGGGCTCCTCCCGCAAAAGAGGTTCTTGAATTGAATCATACCCTCCTCCTTACCTTTCCTCACCACACGTGAACCGATCCGATCCTACGATAGCCATTACGGTTCCATCGACGGTCGCCAGTCGCCAGTCGAGAGGGAAAGGAAGAAAAGCGATTTTTCCAACAAGATAAGTCGGTTGCTGTCACACGTTTGACACCCAAATATCTATTAACAAGTTTACGGTGGAGCCGAAAAACTAATTTATTTTGTCGTGAAATCCAATTGATCAGTAGGAAATCTGCCGTCAGGTTGCCCTTTTGGGCAACTCTGTTAGAGGGAACTTTTCCATTTTTGGTTACTGCCACTGGAATAATGAGAACGATGTTCTACCATTAATTTGGATCTATTTTGAAGGAGGCCAAGCTGGTTGTTAGTAGCAAAATGGTAGACACGCCTGAAGATAAAATTGTTATATGTAAATTTGTGATAAACTGCTTATTGAAAAAATAAAGTCGAACATTTTTTTTTTATTGGACCTTTTGTATTTGGATTGGGATTTGTATTTCAAATGAGCCAAAAGTGTTTCATCAGGACATCTTTTCAAAAACAATAAAAACAGGAAAAATATCTGAGATTAATTCTAGATTAAATTTTCAAAACAACCTATCTCTCATGGGTTTCCTATGCAGATAGGGCCTTTTGAAAATTTAATCGAGAATTAACAAGAGCATAGGGGAAAGTGGGACAAGTGTAACAAACTAAGGAAATGCTCGTTAAAACCTATTAATCACGTAAAAAATCTGTTGGAGTTTTTTGATAATCATCTTATTCCAGATCATGACTAAAGCTTTGATAGAATAAGTTTCTTAAAAAATCCGGATTTTCACGATAAAAAATAGATTTTCAAATTATTGATTTTCAGTACGTTCTACTCAACTCAAGACGAACAACCCGTTGGTGCAAGGTGAACAATACATGAAATAGCATGTTAATTTTCTAACTATTTAACTGTTATCACATCGAGACGTCAGATTACAATTTCATTTTTAGATGATAATAATAATAATAATATTTTACTAATAATTTGATCGTTATTCGAAAAAAATAATTATTTTAAAGATAAATGGTATTTTTTTAATATCGCTATATTTTTTATAAACTTTTTTTTTAAACATTTTTTTCATCAGTTTTTAAGTACTTGTATGCATTAATATCCAAATAAAATATTTTTTTACAGCAATTCGTATTTGTCCATACTTAAAATCCATGTGGTACACTTGCCCAACTTAAACTCAGTTTTTTTTTAAGGTTTCAACAAAAATAACGAAATGATAAAACATACTTTATAATAGGTAAAAATCATTGGTAGCGACACTACTGATCTAGTAAAAATTTCATTTTGATAAAACGAACCCGAAGCCCTATTTTTTACTTTTCAAATATTATAAGAAAACAAAGGTTTTGAAAAAAAAAATAATTCAATCTTCATGGTGTTGATCCAAATCCCAAAATAAATTTCCCTGACTTTTCCCTGACCTCTCCAGACCACCAATTTTTTTTATTTTCTATTTTTACTAACATATTTTTTGGAGCGTTTTTATGGTTTCATGCATTTTCCTCTTTGAATATTGGAAATTGAAGATATTGGTAAACCTCAATGACTTTTTTATTTTATTTTTTTGACGGTGGATTCTGCAAAAACTCAAAAAACTTTTTTTTATTTTGTCAATCATTTTCTTCTTATCGAACATCCAAAATGAGCAACCATGAAAATGTCCTATGTTTTTTTTATCTGGTATTGTCATTTTAAATTTTGCCTCACCAAACAAAAAAATTAAAATTATTGCAAATTTCAAATTGCGATTGTTTTACAAAAAAAATCAATTAATAATTTGCATTAAAGTAACATGTCATGATTAATTTTCAAATTGTTGTTTTTTGTCGCATTTTCAATCGAATTAGGCCGACCATTTTTGATTGTGTTTTTATAAAAAAAAACTAAAGGTTTTGAAGACAAAAACTTGAAAAAATATGTAAATTTGCAGAAAGATTTAAAAAACTGAAAAACTAAGAAAAATATTCAACTCAATGTGAATTTTTCAAGTACATGTTTACGGTTTTAAAAAAAGTTTTAAAAGTAAATTCAATTTTGAAATCTCAGAACGAATCTTGAAACTGTGATAATGTATTTTTGCTAGGATTAAGTAAACTAGAGGCAAAAGCCAAAACAAACATTTTGGCAAAAAAAAAATCTAAAATTTCAACATTTAGAAATTAAGATCTAAACATTGAACCAAAGAAAAATAATAAAGAAAAATAATAAAATTAAAAAATTGTAATAAATCCTTGATCTCTAGAAAAATCGAAGCAAATTTTCCTACATCTTTTTCTCAAAATTTCTCTAATCGAAAGAATACTTCAAATTTTATCAGTTTTTTTTGTAATCTAAGATGTATGTATGTATGTATGTGTGATCCCCATACCCGCAGGCAACTTGGTCCTGAAACACATGTGAGCGCTAGGTGAACAATTCGATCATCTTTTACTCCGTAATCTGTACACCCACGTGCATAAGTTTTTTTGCACGAATTTTAGTGCTACAAATACCGGCGCATTTATCAAAATGTTTTCCCTCTTCCCTCCCCAAGCGCCAGAAATTTGTAGCGGGTGTAGGGACACTTCGCATAGACGCCCTTGCTCCCATCACGTCACTGAGGGTATGGAGCGACGAGAAATTAATAAGCATGCCCCCTCAGTCGAACCTTCATTAGAGAAGCAGGCAATCCACAACTCACAGCGAACGACCAAGGGAACACCCTACCGCGTATATAATATGGTTGGCGTAGTTGTCTTCAGTGAAATGTATGAATGTTAGAGTGGATGTAAGAGTTTTTTGAAAATAATAATGGAAAGCTCTCACCAAATAAATAATCCAAGGCTTAGGACATTTTGCGACATTCTCAAACTTGATGAAACTTGCGATCAGGTTGCCGAATTCTTGCACCACACAAACGACAGCAAGCGGCTTGACCTTAGAAGTTTCCGGGCGATGGCCATCACTCAGCACAGTCAATCAGTAAGCAATTGTTTGAACCCGTTGCAAATGTTGAAGCAAATTCTCGTCCACATCCAGCAGTACTTGAATGGCGTTGGTTCAGTAAGGACATTTCTGGTACACGGGGCTGGAACAACAGGAACGTTTCATCGATGGCCACTTCGTAATTGCCGAAAAGGACACCTAAGTCTCCAAGTGATACAAATTTTACTCTTTTTAAGCGAAATTTAGGGACCAAAAAATGACAGAGGAAAAAAACGCATCCGGTAGCGCGCACAGTTTACTTCCTCAGTTTTTTTTTGTAATCTAAGATGGTAACAAAAATGGCAGCATTCAAGAACCTAGGAATATAGGAATTTTAAGAATTTAAGAATTTAAGAATTTAAGAATTTAAGAATTTAAGAATTTAAGAATTTAAGAATTTAAGAATTTAAGAATTTAAGAATTTAAGAATTTAAGAATTTAAGAATTTAAGAATTTAAGAATTTAAGAATTTAAGAATTTAAGAATTTAAGAATTTAAGAATTTAAGAATTTAAGAATTTAAGAATTTAAGAATTTAAGAATTTAAGAATTTAAGAATTTAAGAATTTAAGAATTTAAGAATTTAAGAATTTAAGAATTTAAGAATTTAAGAATTTAAGAATTTAAGAATTTAAGAATTTAAGAATTTAAGAATTTAAGAATTTAAGAATTTAAGAATTTAAGAATTTAAGAATTTAAGAATTTAAGAATTTAAGAATTTAAGAATTTAAGAATTTAAGAATTTAAGAATTTAAGAATTTAAGAATTTAAGAATTTAAGAATTTAAGAATTTAAGAATTTAAGAATTTAAGAATTTAAGAATTTAAGAATTTAAGAATTTAAGAATTTAAGAATTTAAGAATTTAAGAATTTAAGAATTTAAGAATTTAAGAATTTAAGAATTTAAGAATTTAAGAATTTAAGAATTTAAGAATTTAAGAATTTAAGAATTTAAGAATTTAAGAATTTAAGAATTTAAGAATTTAAGAATTTAAGAATTTAAGAATTTAAGAATTTAAGAATTTAAGAATTTAAGAATTTAAGAATTTACGAATTTCAGAATTTAAGAATTTAAGAATTTAAGAATTTAAGAATTTAAGAATTTAAGAATTTAAGAATTTAAGAATTTAAGAATTTAGGAATTTAAGAATTTAAGAATTTAAGAATTTAAGAATTTAAGAATTTAAGAATTTAAGAATTTAAGAATTTAAGAATTTAAGAATTTAAGAATTTAAGAATTTAAGAATTTAAGAATTTAAGAATTTAAGAATTTAAGAATTTAAGAATTTAAGAATTTAAGAATTTAAGAATTTAAGAATTTAAGAATTTAAGAATTTAAGAATTTAAGAATTTAAGAATTTAAGAATTTAAGAATTTAAGAATTTAAGAATTTAAGAATTTAAGAATTTAAGAATTTAAGAATTTAAGAATTTAAGAATTTAAGAATTTAAGAATTTAAGAATTTAAGAATTTAAGAATTTAAGAATTTAAGAATTTAAGAATTTAAGAATTTAAGAATTTAAGAATTTAAGAATTTAAGAATTTAAGAATTTAAGAATTTAAGAATTTAAGAATTTAAGAATTTAAGAATTTAAGAATTTAAGAATTTAAGAATTTAAGAATTTAAGAATTTAAGAATTTAAGAATTTAAGAATTTAAGAATTTAAGAATTTAAGAATTTAAGAATTTAAGAATTTAAGAATTTAAGAATTTAAGAATTTAAGAATTTAAGAATTTAAGAATTTAAGAATTTAAGAATTTAAGAATTTAAGAATTTAAGAATTTAAGAATTTAAGAATTTAAGAATTTAAGAATTTAAGAATTTAAGAATTTAAGAATTTAAGAATTTAAGAATTTAAGAATTTAAGAATTTAAGAATTTAAGAATTTAAGAATTTAAGAATTTAAGAATTTAAGAATTTAAGAATTTAAGAATTTAAGAATTTAAGAATTTAAGAATTTAAGAATTTAAGAATTTAAGAATTTAAGAATTTAAGAATTTAAGAATTTAAGAATTTAAGAATTTAAGAATTTAAGAATTTAAGAATTTAAGAATTTAAGAATTTAAGAATTTAAGAATTTAAGAATTTAAGAATTTAAGAATTTAAGAATTTAAGAATTTAAGAATTTAAGAATTTAAGAATTTAAGAATTTAAGAATTTAAGAATTTAAGAATTTAAGAATTTAAGAATTTAAGAATTTAAGAATTTAAGAATTTAAGAATTTAAGAATTTAAGAAATTATTCCGAAAAAACGTATTTTTCGTCGAAAAAAAACACTTAAAAAGTTTTAAAAACTCTTTCATTTTCCGTTACTCGACTGTAAAATTTTTTGGAACATGCCATTTTATTGGAAAAATAATGTACTTTTCGAATCTACATTGACCCAGAAGGGTCATTTTTTCATTTAGAACATGTTTTTTTTCATTTTAAAATTTCTTGTTTTTTCTAACTTTGCCGGGTTATTTTTTAGAGTGTAACAATGTTGTAAAAAGTTGTAGAGCAGACAATTATTAAAATTTTGATATATAAACATAAGGGGTTTGCTTATAAACATCACGAGTTTTGTTTTTTTATATTTTTTACTGTTTGAATCCCATCTAAAATTCAAAGGCGGAGGCGAGGCCAGCTTCTGTTACGTCCAATCAAGCTCATATTTGGGATATAAGCACAGTACACCCACTGGAATATGCCCCAATAATAACTTAATTCTGTATCTTCAGGAAAAGATCAAAATATGATTAAGATCCATAAGATTAAAATTTAATGTATCCAGTATAAAAGAACACTAAATAAGGGCAAAAACATTACTCAAAACATAAAAGAATAATTTTATCTCTCTCAATAATTTTTTTGATCCAAATTGTACCGCGTGAAATCCGCGCCAAATACGCGCCGTCCGTAACAACCCAGTTTATTCCATAAATGTTTGTTTTATTTTTTTCTTGAATTTAAATCTTTTTAATTTTTCATTCCATTTCACCATCACTATTTTGCCTACATTTTAGATTACAAAAAATTAGATTACTTTGGATCATTTTTAAATCATAGTTAGTTTAATTTTGAGAAAAATAAAAATTTAGATAACGAATACTAAAGTGAAATTTTGGAAAATTTTCTAACCTTACATTTTTTTTAGAATTTTTGAACAAGAATTTAAAAATTAAGAAATCAACAATTCCAAAATATCAGAATCTCTTTTCAAAATTTAGAATCTTTGAGCGTTTGAATTTTAGATTTTTTTTAGTTTTCAATTTTAGAACAAATCTCTGAGGATTGAGGCAACTGCTGTATATTGTCCCACCCTGTGTACGCTAGTAATTTGTAATTTTCAGTTGAACGCAAATCCAAAGCAAATCCAAATTATTTGATTTTTAAACCTAAACAAATTGCAAACAAGCAACGCGCGAAGAAATGCCAAATTCAACTTTTCGTTGCTGTTCCTTTTCTTCGTGACCCTTTTCTCAAGCATTTTTTATATGGAGTTTTACGTTCCTTCCAGACTGACCGATATAAAAATTAAATATTATCAATGTTGCAAAGTTTGGCCTGGAAGACATTCAAATACATCATCGAGGGCAAATTTTCAAAAAGAAATGAAATTTTGTAGTATTATTTTTAAGATCATCGAAATTCCCTGACCCAGCTTAAAATTCCCTGACTTTCCCTGACTTTTCCAGGTCAAATAAAATTCCCTGACAATTCCAGGTTTTCCCTGACTTTTCCAGAAATCGACACCATGATCTTATGCCCCGTGGTGTTTACGTCGTTTTGGCGGTTATGTGGTAAAAAATACGGCCGTACGAGCGACTGTTCCTCTTGCCCCACCTTACCCGACATAAAAAGGGAAAATCCAGAGATTTTCGGGATCTAAGATCCCCCCCCCCTCCCCACTGTCACGCATTTTCCTGTACCTTTAACATGGGCTGTCACAAAGCTCAGACACCCCCCCCCCCCACCACCCCCTATTCATGAACGTAATTTTTGAATGAACCCTTAGGGGAATATACCTTTTCTTAACGCATTTATATTATCGGCCTTTCCACACTTCGACTCTACATTACAGCATAAATAAAACGTTTTTGAATATTTCAAAGTAATGATTAGTTCAAATAGAATTCTTGAAAAGTTTGTAATTACAATTTCTTCTAAAATTTCTGTCGAATATATTCATCTATGTATCCATACTGCAACTAATTATCGCATCCCTGGAAAGTATCCCACCGCCTATTTATGAAGAGACACCCCGGGTACCACAACTGCACAACCTGTAATTGAGTTAACTGTTTCCCCAGCAGCAGCCGCGGGTGAATTATCGACGTAGAAGGGTGAAATTTAATTGAAAAACTCAAAACCAAGAGCAGTTCAAATTCGGACTAAAATTAGCTGAATCCACAAGGGTGGGTGTGCGTAAAATGGGCATAAATTGAAGACCTCAAATGGTGCACAATTGCTACCTCGTACTCATCCATCCCTCCGCGCTCGCTCTCCCCCTAGTAATCCAAATGACGCTTCTAACCGTAAAAATAACTCGTAATGCACTGGGCGACTATCCTCATCATTGATGCTGCTTCAGCTACTGCTGCGGATCGAATTTTATATGCGCGATATATGTTGTGTAGTGCGTAAATTGCAATGCATCTCCCCCAGGGGTTAATATGCGATTCGAATGCATGAATGTATAACTACGGCGGGAGAATGCATGGCACCAAATTAGTGGAAATTGAATTCAAGTGGCGCTTAATTTATGACCATCGAGAAATTAAAGATTCAATTGCCATTGTTGATGCTATTTTATCATGATGTATTGCCAGTGCGACTCGTATATTCTTCAGTTTAGTTTATACTTTAGGTATATAAAAAAAAAATAAATAAAAATGTTCAGACCGAAGCGCAATGAAAGTTTTCTTTTTCGATAAGCGATCTTTAATATTTACCGAAAAACGGGGTGACTTTGATAGCCGGGGTGACTTTGATAGGTTTGCGTTTTTTCCACAAAATGAACAGGACAATTAAAATACGTACGAAATGGTTTAGAATTATACTGACCGTGGTAGAGAAGTGTTCAAAGTACCTCAAAAAGAACTTTTCATAAAATTTTGAAAAGTTTAAAAAGTTAGTTTACTATAGTTGGGAAAATATTAATGAAAGTCATTACTTTAAACTTCCCAAAGTGTTATAATTTTCTCAATGAACATGATTTTTAATCGGAAAACGGAATGCATTTTCGGATTCTTTGGACAATTTTCCACTAGAAGAAGGTTTAATAAGTTTGTAAATAATAAATAATATGTGTTTTTGAAACGCAATTTCAAAAAATCTCCGGATTTATATGCATTTTCAGTAGAACAAATTTTATACAAAATGTGAAAACTTGAAATATAAATCGATAATTTCATAAACAAAACCAGTTTTACCAAATTTCAGACAAAATTCCGACTTTTTAACAATTTTACCTAAAATTTATATGTATTTTGTTAAAAAGCTTATAAACTTAGTTAACTAGGTGTTATGTCTATTGTTCCATACAAAAAAAGTTTTTTCAGATTCCCAAAAAAGTGTCCACGTGGTTTATGAATGGTTCCTATCACTCGTAGGCTGTTGTTGTTGTTAGTTGATTTATTTCCGGCAGTTTTAACCTTTCGGTCATTCGCTGCCCCACTCGTAGGCTGGTTTTAACAACAAATCTAGGAGTATACCCAGATCCAGGGTTGTCTCATTGATGTCTTTTCCGCAAATGGGCACCAATGATTTGATTTTTTTTTCAGAAAACTATTCAAAATCTATGGAAATCTTCTAAACATCAATTGAAAGTAATGTTCGACTTATTATTGTTTTTTTTAGCATCATTTAACCGAGATATAGAATTATTTGGTATGGTATTCTTATAAATTTTGTAACTGTTTTATTTAAACTTTTTACTAAAAGATTTGTTAACAGAAATTATGAAGATAATGAATGAAAAGTCGTGTCAGACTCGATTATCCGAAGTCCTTGAAAAAAAAAAATACTTCGGATAATCGAATCTTCGGATAATTGTTTTGTTTTGGGTTGTTGAGCTCAAACATGACCCCAAGAATGCTATAAAGTGATTTGAAACTTTAAACCAATTTGGTGATATAACAGCCAATCAACCACTAAAATTTTACCAATATGTAGTCGCAGAATTCGAATTTGATGTTAGTTCACTACTGAAAATAAAAAAAAACGAAAAAAAACATTTTTCGATTGCCCAAATTTCCTATGAAACCTTCGGATAATCGAAACTTCAGATAATCGACAGTCAATGTTTAACTGGTTCAATAAACAAAGTTTGAATTATCAAAGATTCAAAAATACTTATCAATATCGCAATATTCTACGCTCAAAAATCTCTGAATTACACACTGCTTGGTTGGTTGTAATTTATTTGACACAAAATTTGGCTTCCCTCGCGAAACAGGATAATTTTGGTTTACTAATTCAATTTGCAACGCAGCGGTGCTAATTTGCGTGTGTGTGCAATTACAAGTTAAACAGTAATTTCTGTATGCAATTTGTGTGTCTTCTAAACCTCTCCATTTTCGTTTCGAACTGCCACCGCTTAGCTTGCAAATTTCCGATGGCAGGCAGGTCCTCTTTTCTCATTTGAAACCCCACACACCAAAAACCAAAAAAAAAATACGCTAATTTGTCGTCGTTGTCGTTTTCGTGGCCATCGGGCACAGTATGGTTGATGTTAGCTCACGAGCGAAAGAGAGAGTGAGTACGAGTCATGAGCGAAAGATAAAAATAGCTTATCCAATCGTAACCCTCGAGAGCAAGAGAAGAAAAAAAAAACTTTCACGCGCGCTCTCTGTGTGTAATTTAATTATCGTGCTTCTGCTGGTATATGCTGCCCACCCACCCACAATCCACTTAAACATTTCAATGATGGAGACTTCCCCCGCCACCTCGGCGAGCGAGCGACGTGTATAGCGAACAGTCGTGCTCGCTTGCTCGCTCATTCCCGACTCGACACGACTAAAACCAGTGCTCTGATTTAATTAAGTACGAAATAAAATAATAATAAAAGAAAATATTTTCACAAAAAAGTGGGTGGATTCAATGTGTGTTCCCTACAGCACATTTGCCAAACATATTAAGCAATCTTGTTTTTATAGCAGCGTGTAATCAGATTTTTCTTATGCTTGGCTCCCCCACTCTTGATCTTTTTTCTTTGTAGAGAGGTGTTCCTCGCATTGCATTGATGTCACACGATGCCCTGTCCGGACTCCCCTACTCCTGCCCTACCAGAGTTCATTTTCGACAGACCCAGCCTCTTGGCCGCAATTTTCTGGCCTATCGTTTCCATTCGCACCGCACCGAGAGAGATCTCCTCCTCTTTGGCGTAGTGTTTTTTTTGTTGTTGCTGCTGATGGTGTGTGGTATGGTACCATAATTCGATGTAATTAAACCGCTCTGCCAGCATCAGCAGCATGGTTGAGAGCCAAACCAACCAAGACGACTGTCGAACTCGCAAACTAGAGATTCCGGCGAATGGCGCGAAAGAAACTAGCCCCGAAGGGTGGGGGAGAAGCTGCCTGCCTTTGTAAGTATAAGGCAGAGTTGTCACTACCACAGATTGCTTTTTTTCTCGTGCTCTTGTGAGCTGGCAGCAGCAGTGGTGGTGGCGCAGGGTTACACCTACCACCTCTCCTTCTTTTTTTCCATTGAAAGTTAATTTATCATCGAGCACCGATTGCGGGCGGGGCGGTACTTGTTGGGCCATTTGTGTGCTGGTAGTGATGCTGGGAGAGGGAGTTTCGACGAAACTTTTGTACGTCGATTGAGGCTGAAGTTAGAAAGTGATTGTTCTAATGCCTCTTGAAGCTTATTTTTAAGAATTCACAATGAACCGCCTGCGATGGAAAAATCTTTGACTTTACGCATGGCCATTAACATGAAGCGAGAAATACGTTTCAGCTCGTTGCAAAGCTCGATTTTAACAGCGCACTTTTATAAATCTCGTTGGATAGATGTTGAAATCGTGCTGAAAAAACTTGTTTTTTAATTACTTATTTTCAACATCCAATTCGAGACTCGATTATAGTAAAATTTGAGTGGTTTATTGTTTGTTACACTGCCAAATTCATTTTCTCATCGCAGCCGAATCACTTCAGAGCATTTATCGTTTTCGTTTTCGTTTTACGGAGCAAGGTGGGGGACGCGGCCTCAATGTAACTAATCGGAGATTTATACAAAGGAAACCTATAATGTATTTCAAATTTAAAGGAAATTAAAAAAATCCTGGAAAACAAAAGATGAAAACTAACTTGTCTAGGGAATATAAATCTTGAGGCATTTTTAGTGGGCCCGTCTTGTCACGTCCGTCTTGTCGTAAATTACAATTAGAAGCAGATCTGATACAAAGGCAAACATTCCTTTACCTAGTTTTTAAACATGACTTGCCGCTTCCAAAACCAATAAACATAAATGAACAGTTCATAATTTACAAGGTGAATACTCTTCGTTAAGAAGAATATTTCGTGCCTTCCATTTCATTAGGGCACAGAAGCTCTGCAAACAAGAGTGTATCCCTATCATACCTAATATAAACTGTCATTTGAATATAAGAGATGAACTCCTGTTCACAAAACTAATGTGTCCCTTTCAAATGTTAGGCTCCATTCGATCGTCAAAACTCCAGTAAATCCTCGATTCGCAACAATGGTCGATACAACCATAATCCGAGAACCTTTAGTTCAACAGATTAACGAATTTTGTCCGATATCATTCCATTATTGATTGATCGAGACTCTATGGATGTTTTGACAATTCCGAATGGTTAGTATATCACTTAAATTGAAATCAGAGATTCTGATAGCATCACTTAACTCGCCTAGAACTGTCGGCCTGGAATTATTAAACAATCTAAAGTTACAAAAAAACTAGCTATTCTGAGTGCCTTGCAAAAAACTTATTTATTAAAATACCAGATCCTAACCTAACACCCACATTAAGATAAGAAAAAATCACGCTCCTGTTTTTGTGATTAATTAAATTATTTGATATAATCCCACAATGCCTAGAAGAGCCCCCTCTTACTGTTGTGAGTAAGCGTTGCTTTGCTTTATGAGTTTCTACCTAAGCTAACGATGTATCAAAAAGATTTAAACCTGTTCCTACCAGATTTTACAAACAAGAATATTGAGATGCAAATAAAAAAATCAATATCTTGCAATTTTACATCTAATCTAATCTAATCTAATCTAACACAAACGCAGCCAGTCCGATGAAAGCATGCTGGAAAGTCTTGCGATTAGATTACGCCCCAAGCACTTTTCTTGTCAGTATTAATAATTGCAGTACATCCGAGAACACCCGAAAATGTATTACAAAAATTAAAGCGGCCAGCCCTACTGCGTTGTGTTTACCGCAGAGAGGATTCTGAGAACGGATCACATTTCACAGAATCTACAGGGGAGGAAGGATGCGTGGACATACCGTACCAAACTCTCCAATTTATGATTGCATTAGTTGTGTAGAATGTGTCAAGTGTGATGATATATAATAATACAATAAATAAAATATATAATATAATATAATATAAAAATATGTAATTGGAAAGTCCTCACCGAGTTCCATGATGATGATCCTTCAATGATACTGAGCACTATGTTGCACCACCGAGAAATTAGCTCAACAGTGCTAAGCTTCGTTATTTCTCACGCTTTTCTATTGATTTTCTATTGATTGCAAAACATTCAACCTATCGAATTTCACAAAAAAAAAACAAGAATAACGTCATGATTCGAATTCCCGGACGCTTCGAAACCCGGACACTTCATCTTGTTTTATCCATTATTCGGATATAAGTTCGCATTATGAATGTCAAAACTGTGTTATTTGATGAATTCCAACATCAACTTTCATTAAAAGTTTGTTTGAGCGCTGTAGTTAATTCCAAAACAATTAAATACAATAAAATTATAAGTTTACCAAAAATGCGAAACATTTCACTTGAAATATTTCATAGGTGTTAGAAGCACCGGGAAGGCAAAGCAAAAATTTATGGTTTTCATTTCCTCAAATTCTAGCAAATTTTTATGTAAACTATCGATTGTTTTGATGTTAACAGCTTATTTGAGACCCAAAGAATGCCATTCACTAACATTTCAGTCCAAATTTGTGCGATTCATAAGTAAAATCGAGTGTCCGGAATTCGAAGCAAAAGTGTCCGGATTTCGAATCAGCCTTTATCAGTGTCCGGGATTCGAAGCACAACAAGTCATTTTAATTTTAAAATTCTGATGAAAAATTGTTAGAAAAGGCATATTTTGCATGCATTTTATTGAAACTGACTGTTTATACTACATCCTGATGATATTTCTACATTTCCAACTTATTATATGATTTTTTGCCAACTATAACAAAAATAATATGCTACTAAGTGTCCGGATTTCGAATCATGAAGTTATCTTGCAATTTTACATAGTATAAAAATTGTGATTTCTATCAACACAAGTACCGTAAACTGGGGTCAATCGGGACACATGGGGCGAATTGGGACAGCAGTTTTAACCATGTTGGAGCACAATATTTTGATTTTTCTGGTTGGTTTCGGTTAGAAAAGACTCAACCCAACAAAATGTGTACATCTATTTCCAAATTTAAAAGCTTCAAGTGCTCTAAAAACTGCTGTCCCTATTCAGACTGTAGTCCCGATTCACCCCAGATTACGGTATATAAATATAAAATAAATGTGTGATAAGTTATAAAACGTCCATTATTAAAGGGTGGTTTCTCTTGATTGATCACTCCAAAGTGTTGAGTTTGACTGTCCAAAACGTTCTGATTTTATTGTGATCGAAAAGTCCCCCAGAGCCTCACACACGAGGTACTGAGGTTTTGCTTACTGAGCATTAATCGAGCTACTTGCTTTAATCGCGGCGAGGTAAACGAAGTTTAGCTTTGTTCGCAGTTTGGGTTACTGTTGTCGGCTGTGCTGACGATGTTGGTGGCGTCGATCAATTATGCGGAAAGCAATTTCCGTAACTGATATATATCAACATCGGAAACCATCTTTGCAAATAGCCCTGAAACGACGGCAACGTGTGGCTCCATCTCCAGAGAATCACTTCAGAGCATTTATGGGATAGTATTCAGGCTTCAAAGAATTTTGAACATTAGAATTTTGATGACTTTACTTGTTTCATGTGTCTTTGCCAATTTTAATTCAATTTGTTGCAGCTTAAGAGCTGATGATTTTATTTGATGGTAAACAAATGCCAAAATCAAGCAAAATATTAAAAAAAAAAACAATAAAAAGCTGAATAAATTGTTCACAAAGGGGGAAGTGAGGGGTCTGAAATTACCAAAAATATGTGTTTTCTGTCCGTTATATGTTTGTTGAAGCAGAATCTCAGTAAATTATATTTAATTGATGTCCAGATGCATCATGACCCATTCTTGAAAAGATAATTGAAAGACGTTCAAAATAGGTCTTAAAAATTTAAGTTTTTTGATCTATTTATTTATTTTCTAGAAATATTTACACGGAGAAAAAAGATTTCCCAAAATCATGAACAAGCGTGTTGAAAGTGAGAATTCATCAACGTTTCCTAGTTCCTATTGATGTTTTAAAAGCCAACATGTGGCGCTGGATTGTCAAAAAATGATCGCGGTAAATACATTTCTACCACAGTTAGATGGTACATGAATTGGTAAATTTTTGACAATTTGATGCTAACGAATTATTTCATGAGAATCTACCACGGATCTACCGAAATCGTTTTAACAATACAGCTTAGAGGGCTTTTGTTAATTTGATTTGGTTAACCGCGGTGGATTTTCTTGAAATAATTCGAACTGTCAAAAATCCACCAAAGCATCTACCGGTGGATATTTTTCTACCACAGATTTTTGTGCGATCAATGTGGTAGATGCTTTGGTGGATTTTTGACAGTTCGAATTATTTCAAGAAAATCCACCGCGGTTAACCAAATCAAATTAACAAAAGCCCTTAGGTGTCCGAAGGCTTTAAACGGTGGCGCAATCCAAACCTCTTTTACACCTAAGCTTCCATATGGATAGAAATCCTGTAAGCTAATTCGGTAAGGGAGCGTTCTTTTAATACGTAACGCAAAAAAAAGATTTTTGGACCCCCTCCCCCCTCTTAACAAAATTTCCATACAAATTAAAAAAAAAAATATTCAGAGCGCAACAAAGCCCTCGATCCCTCCTCCCCCCGTATTGCGTTACGTAATAAAAGAACGCTCCCTAACTCTATGTTGTCGAATTTGTAAACTTAGAAATGTTTCCAAAATTGTCAAAAGTTTTTCGATTTCGATGATAGTATTTTCAAAATCGGCAACATTGTTGTCCACATTTTTTGTTAGTGAAGTGTTAGTGAAGTGAAAGTAGTTCACAACTATTTTCCCAATTTAACTTTTGTACACGTAGGACCTCCTATATTTGAAATCACTGAATAGCGAAAGCTACACTATTTCATTGCTAGTATTTAAAATTGAGGTGAAAAGTCATCGATTGTGATTGGACACTCAAGATTATTTTAACTGAATGAATGTACATGGAAGAGAAAATCTGAATAAATATAAATTTAAAAAAAACTATTTTCCCAATAGCTTAACCTTTGATCCCCATCTAAACTCTCACGCTGCCTGATAATCCCCGAATTGTAAACTGAAACCGAAAAACCAATGTTAAAAACAAGCAGTAAAACACTTGAATCACTTACTCGTAGCAAAGGGATAACAAAAGTGCCGGGTCCAGCAACAGCTCTTTGCTGTGATGCTACTCTAACCCAAGTAGATAAGAGATTAAATGCATCTGTAAATGCTCGGTATCTCTTCAGCCGGCAAACAGAGAAAGTTTTCCAAGTGCAATAAATAAACATTGTTAGTGGGTTTTCAGACGGATGTAATATCCACGTTGTTACACAGAGTGTCTTGTGGCAGGATCTTCCATAATCACCGTGTGTACTACAAGTGCGGTGGTACTTTGGCAGCAAAAAATAACAAGTGGCTTTCGACCGAAAATTAAAAATGACACTTTTCAAGTACTCGTGGTTTAACGCTAGCAGTTTTTAGGTAGGTTAGAAATCAGTTCATTTCTTCGTCATTGCATGCATCAGTTAATAAAACACAAATTGAACATTCGCCAACGGGCGTTTGTAGTAAAACACTGGATGTGATTGTAAAACAGAATTTTCAACAGTTGTAATAATTTGTGCGCCTTTCTTGTCAGCGTCCATTAACGGTTGCAATCTATCTGTGGCCTCTGATGTGTAAGAGTGTTGTAGTACAAAATGTCACCCCGACTAGGTTTCGCGCGCCCAAGTCGATCTGGCCGGCCAGCAGCAGTGTACTGGCTGGGGCCAAAATGAACGTTTTCTTGTCCTACCAACTTGGTGATGACTTGTTTTTTTTTCTTCCTATGTACAACTCATCGAGCGGTGCTGTTAAACTTGAGGGGCAGCCTGATTTGGTTCCGGTTAACATGAATGTTTAACATGATGTACTTTGCTTTAGAAGCCAGTTTCGTCGTGGTTTTTGTGCTGATTGGGTGTCTCCTTCAACAGAATCAATAATTTTGTAACGGTTGTTGAACATGAAAGTTTGTGTTGGAGTTATAGTTCACAGCTATCCTAGCCTAGATTTTAGAAAAGGTGCTAAAATTATTAAATAGAAGATTCTAGAGTTATGACCTCTGGATTACAAAATGTCATTTATTTCAAATATATTCTGTTTTCCAACTTTGCAGTAAATATGAACACAATTTTTTTAAGATAAATTAGACGTGTATACTATTAATGATGTTTTTTCGAGTGCCATACCACTTGCAATGCGATAAGTAAAACTTAACCCATTTCTAAGAAAGAAGGCTGGCATAAATACAATGTCTTTAGGATAAAGGATTTCGCTGTTCAAGTGCTTTTTGACAGAGAAAAAGTGGCTCTTGTGCAATTTGAGCAGCGATGGTCCTTCACTGCCGCTACTCACAACTTTGGAGTGTCATTTTTCCCAAAATGTTCAAATCCAAAAAGTCCAAGCCCTCTACAAATCATTTGTAAATGAATTCCAAGAAAGTCAATTGTCAAAACGGTGAGCGGACACCAAGCGGAACGCGGGCACCGGCAGGGTGTTGTTTGTAAACATATGCTAGTGCGTGGCGAAAACCAGAGGGAGGGCGTGCCCTTGCTCATAAATCCTGGGCGCGTATGGTAAAAAGGACAACTGGTCTTTCGGGATCTAAGCGCTAAGCGCCAGGGGTTTGTCGCAGGAAATCATCAATGTTCAACAAGAGTGCGATACCTCTTAAGAAAAGAGAAGTTTTTTTTTCTCTTGAAAAATGATCCGAGAAGACAAACTTGTAACTGATAGCTCAGAGGAAGCAACAGCCTCTTATGTTTACATGTAACTCCATAATGAGTGTGTACTCAAGAGGTCACGTTAAGGCATCACTTTCCTCGGGTATGATTTTCATTTTTTTGTCCCTTCTCTACATCTGGCGAGCAAAGTGCTACTTGTGCGGGGACGATAGTAAATTATACATCAATGTTTATGGTGGCAGCATACGAAAAAGACACGTGTGTATCGAATCAAAGAGCAGTAAAAATTTAAAGCTTGTGGGTGAAATAATTCCAAATTAGCACGACATTTTTGTCACACACACACACACATTCTGCCTCTACAGAAAACCCCCTCCTCAACCATATAAAGAGAAGGTAGAGAACCCTTTGCTCTGGTTCACACATTAAAAACATGTGGCCAAAAACACATATTTCAGATTTAAATTAACTTTATATGGAACCATAATAAACAAAATTAAGCGAAATAAATGTAAAACTTGCGTTGATTTGCGGCAGTGTTGGATCGCTCTCCTGCACCTGCTGATTATGTACTCGGGCTGTTGTTGGTGGGCTGCCTGCCATAGCATCGTCGCCGGTTCAGAGTGGGTGGCCATTTAAGCGCCTCCCGACCCGGCACGGGAGAGATAGGCTGCGAGGAGAAGTTTGGCCCGGAAGAGCGACGAAAGCATGTAGTAGGTGCTACTGTTTATGACTTACGGCACACACTTGCCACACACATCTGGTTAATTACTTATGGGAATCCTAACTCAAATCTAGAGTCACAGCAGAGAACCGAACCGAAACCGGCATCAGGTAGCTTAGGTGGTGGATGACAATGATGGTGTTTAAAGTTATGGTTTAATGGAGAGCGGTAAGTTGGTTTGTAATGTTATTACGCTAAACGCTAAAGTGGGTTGTAGCTCTTAAGTATAAAAATATTAACTTTACATTATCACAAAATAATCATTTCTTCTGTCACCAAAACTTCTGTAGCATTCTAATTTGTAGATATTCTTTTCAGTTGCTACCCTAGTGTTCATCGATACCACTTCCAGAACAAATCGAGCAAATTATTTGATTTTTAAAACTAATTATTGTATAACAATTCGAGTAATCTATCCACAGAATGTCTACACCCAACTGGCAGTCGCATGATTATGATGCATGGTGGCATGAAAGTATATCAGAATCTGCATGAAAACTGTCCTCATGCATTTTTTGCGATATAGGAGTATGACATTTTTGTCCGTTACCGACAATTATCTACATTACCGACGGCTTTTTGGTTGTATTTCACAAAAAAAACACTTAGCAGAACGAGGATTGAACCACCAACTTCTTGGTTATTGATCCGACACGCTACCACCGCGCCATGGACGCTTGATGAAAAATGAGTGAAAGAGCATCAACATATGCTTCTCTTTGGAGTGTTTCTCGGGAACGGGCCAGCATTATATGTGTTGGTAAGAACTGCAGATCGCTGAAATTTTTACACGCGGGCAAAAAATGTTATAAAATGTGACATTTTATGCAACAAATCCAAAGTTGCACATTTTGAGATATATTTTTCCTTTGGGTGTATAGTGCGTATACTTGAGAGAGAAAAAAAAAGAATAAATCTAGATTAAATTTTCAAAACAACCTATCCCTCATGGGTTTCCTATGCAGATAGGACCTTTTGAAAATTTAATCGAGAAATCTTAAGTTTTTTTTTTAAAGGTCCTATAAGCTATTGTCTTTCATATGTTTAGAAATATTTATATATATACAAGCTCTTCCCGGCAAACTTCGTCCTGCCCTTTTTTGATTTCCTGACGTTTCTTGCTTGTTTGCTTCTTCAGCCTCCTGTGATCAAAATATGATTTTACGTAACTTTCTCCATACAATTTGCCGATGCTCCGAAATCGGTTACAGAGTGGCCAAAGTGTCAATTAGTTAGCGTAAGAACCTTCCTTGGGCTTATACGAACCGAACGCAACAAAAAGCACCCTGATCCGACGCTCCGTATTGAACTGATTCGCGTTCGAACAAAACCGTCGAATTTTTTTATATATATAGAAGATATAGATCATTACTCACACGGGTCAATTTTAAATTAATCTAGTTTACTTTTGAAATCAAACGCTTTCAGGTGGTTAGAGCTTCTCTCACCTGTTGTAGTACTTTTTTTTATTAAAAATAAAATAATTAATCTCTAGAAGTAGGGGAAATTCTCGTAAAAAATTTTGCTTATTGAGCTATTTATAACTCGGTTTCAGTTAAAAACGCTTTTAATGAGCTTTAATCGAATGTCAAAGTGCTAATATGGTAGCATTAGAGGCACGCTGGAATTAGATGCTGTTCCCCTATATTGAATACCTTTCCAACGACGGGTCATAGGATATATTTTTCTAAGATTCAGCTTCTATCTAAATATCACAAAAAGTTTTCATAACGTTGGAAAGGGTAGTCAGATTTCAAATTTATGAGAAAGTTTTTCGATAGGTCATATGAGAGATCCAGACACCATTTCAATCTGAAATGTATGAGAATCGGCTTCATGAAAAAAAAAGTTGTCATGTGACGACCTGTGTAACCGTTGCCTAGCATTGGCGGTGCTCAGACTAGAAAGGGTTCAAAACTCATCAAGATACACAGTAGGGTGGTCCAAATCTGGACTTTTTTGGGGCTACCCCCTGAAATCAAAGATTGACCCATCACTAGGCTAAATTCCAAATTTGAGCTCATTCTGACCACGGGAACCCCTCCCTCCAATCGCTTAAAGTTTGTATGGGAAAAATCGTCAAAATGTATGGAGAAAAGCAACTGTTTTACTTTTTTACCTGTGGAAGGCGCCATAATTATCCGATTCTTACCATTTCTCAAATGTAGAACCTTCATGAAATTTAGAACAACTTTCCCGAAGACATCATATTTTTAGGATTTTTTCCCGCGAAGTTATTAGCCAACGCTTGAGAACCCCTGCAAGTCGCAGCCATCAGAGCCGTCCTGGTGCTGGTGTCGGTGTCGGGGGAGGGGTCTCTCAACCGGCGCCCTTCGGCAAGTACCCTTCTCGATCGCAACATTTCCTGCCTGATGTCCGTCCAACTTCTAGCTCGTGTGCCAGTCCGTCGGCGACTCAAATCGCAAACGCCTCGACGCTGTCAGCCACCGTCCCTAGTCAACTCGCTAATAATGTTCAACCCCCCGGCTCCGTGGACCGTCGTGACTCCTCACTGCTAACCATCTACTACCAGAACGTTAGAGGACTAAGAACGAAAACCAATCAACTGCACCTGTCGCTGAGCTCGTGTGATTACGACGTGATCGCTTTTTCTGAAACGTGGCTCAATGCGAAGATTGAGGACTCAGAGCTTTCTTCGGATTATACCTTTTATCGTGCCGATCGTAGTCGTGAAACAAGCGTCTTGGAGAGAGGTGGCGGCGTCTTGATCGGTGTCAAAAAACGTTTTCACCCGGAGCCCATTCATTTGCGGGGCGGCGAGAAGCTTGAGCAGATCGCAGTGCGCATCCCCTTGCCTGGAAAGACGTTATTCGTCTGCTGTGTTTACATTCCTCCAAACTCAGATGCAACTATCTACACTCAGCACTCATCGTGTGTTCAACAACTGTGCGATCTGGCGCAAGGTCCTGATGAAGTCATCGTCGTTGGCGACTACAACGTTCCGAATCTCACTTGGCATTTCGACGAAGACATCAACGGGTACCTGCCTAGCGGCCAATCTACTGAACAGGAAGTTGCTCTGATTGAGGACGTTCTTGGTACTGGCCTCCAGCAAATGTTTGATCTTCCGAACGCAAATGGACGATTACTCGATCTGGCCCTCGTAAGCGACTCGTCTCGATTCCAACTCATTGAACCACCTCGGGCCATTCTCAAGGTTGACGCACATCACAGGCCGTTTATCCTAGTTCTCGATACGCAATCAACGGGGACCGCTGCCGAACAATCCGGAACGTACTACGACTTTGCTAACTGCGACACCACGGCGTTAAACAACTCTATTGCAAGCTTGGACTGGGCTAATCTGCTACTCGTTGGATCTGTTGATGACATCGTTGAGCGATTCTACGACAAGCTAAATGCAATTATCCGGGAGGTTGTACCTCTAAAGCATCGACGTCCGCACCCAAACAGCCACCAGCCTTGGTGGAATCGAGAGACCCGTAATCTTCGCAACAGGCTGCGAAAAGCAAGGAAACGTTTCCTTAAACATCCGACGGAAATGCTGGGCAGGGAGTTGGCGGATCGAGAGTTGCATTACGAGATGAGCTTAGAAGCTGCCTTCCGAGGATACATCAGTGGCATCGAATCGAACCTGAAGCGTGAGCCGAAATCCTTCTGGGCGTTCGTGAAGAAGCGGAAGCAAGACAAAGGGATTCCGCAGGACATGGTGTATCGTGACTCAAGCGCCACAACGCCAGACGATTCTGTACAACTGTTTGCAGATTTTTTCAAAACCGTTTACAGCGCCAATCAACCTACACCCAGCAACGAGTCCCTGGACAAGATCCTGCCGCACGAGTTACACATGCCCTTGGTGTGTCTCACGGAGGAAGACGTGCGCAAGGTCTTGGCCTCTACCGACGCCTCCAAAGGACCTGGCCCGGACTGTATCCCTCCTTCCATTGTAAAGCAGTGCGCAGCTACACTAGCAAACCCGCTCGCCATTATTTTCAACCGCTCCCTCGAATCGGGTGTGTTCCCTGCTAAATGGAAGGTAGCTTCGATCACGCCAATTCACAAGTCCGGGAACGTGCACAACGTGGAAAACTATCGCTCGATCTCCATTTTGAGCTGCCTACCCAAGGTGTTCGAGAAAATTGTGCATGAGTTTTTATCCCATGCCGTGCAACCAATAATATCTGCCTGTCAGCATGGTTTCATGGCCAAGAGATCTACGACAACGAACCTGATGACCTTTGTCACCGACGTCTTAAGGAGTATGGAGAGTCGCTGCCAGGTGGATGCTGTCTATGTGGATTTTGCGAAGGCGTTCGATAGAGTGCCGCACCAGCTTGCCGTTGAAAAACTGCGAAGGCTTGGACTCCCTGAATGGATCACGACTTGGCTGCACTCGTACCTAACTTCTCGTTCAGCCTACGTTAAACTCGGTGGCTCGAAGTCTGGGTTGTTCATGATCCCGTCTGGTGTCCCGCAGGGTAGTCATCTGGGCCCACTAATTTTTCTTCTGTTCATCGACGATCTGTGCCACTGGATCAAGAACGACAAGGTCTTGTACGCTGATGACTTGAAGTTCTATCGCACAATTACTTCACCGCTCGATTGCCTGGCTCTCCAAAGTGACATTGATTCGCTCATGAGATGGTGCGATCAAAACGGGATGGAGGCCAACGCAAAAAAGTGTCAAGTAATTACATTCGACCGTAAGCTGCGCCCAATCATGCACGCCTACATGATGGGAATATCCTTGCTAGACCGGGTGTGTTCTGTTAAGGATCTTGGCGTTACTCTTGACAGAAATATGACTTTCAACGAGCATATCACTTCCGTCACGGCTAAGGCGTTTGCTACAATTGGATTCATCCGAAGAAACACGACTGCCTTCAAAGACATCCACGCTCTAAAAGCTCTGTACAGCGCCCTAGTCAGAAGCCAGTTGGAGTATGCTGCCCAGGTGTGGGCACCATATCACAATGTTCACATCGCCAGGTTGGAGAGGGTGCAACGCGCGTTTGTGCGGCTAGCATTACGCACGCTGCCGTGGAGGAATCCGCCGGAGCAGACATCAATCGAGGATCGCCGTCGACTGTTGGGGCTGGACACGCTGTTGAAGAGGAGACAGAGGATGCAGCAGCTGTTCATCTTCGATCTTTTGACGAAAAGGCTGGACTGTCAAAAATTGTCTCAACTTCTGATCGTTTATGTTCCACCACGTAATCTTCGTCGAAATCCGTCTATGTTCCGTCTATCTGTGCACCATACTGTGTATGGACACAACCAACCATTTGATGTATGCTGTCGTTTGTTTAATGTAGTTTCTGACCGTTTTGTTTTAAATATGACGAAAGATAGTTTTTAGAAATTAATTAGCTGTTAGGAAACAGTCTGTTAAAGACGAAGATAAATAAATAAATAAATAAAACTGACCCTTTTTGCGCGGCCAGCTGTAAGGGGCTACCTAACAACGATGTTTATTTCCAATTCGTACACGCACGTGCTCTCTCTCAGGTTCAAACTCTCTCACGAGCTTGCTCGCCTGCCTGCCTGCCTGTTTACCTACAAGCGCGCGCTGTTTCTCTGCTTGGACTTTTGTCGTCGTCGTCGTTTTCGTTTGCTATCCGCAGCGCTGCGTTCTTGACATGTTTATTATAATTATGAACTAAAATACCAGGTTTGTTTTCAGATATAAAATTTAATGTAATATGTGATCAACAAAACGAAAACAAAACACAGCAATAGATATCATATTATAAGAGCGTGTGAGAGAGAATACAAATTTGATGAATTAGTTCATCGTTTTGGATTTTAATTTATCTGCATTTGTTACAAGAAATACCATGCAGTTTATTTTAGATAAAAAAAAGGAATTTTCTTTAGATTTTTTTAAAAACTGAATCCAAATGAGTATCTTAAAGGGAGGCCGCAACTGCAAGATCTGAAGGTAGTTAACGATTGTGCAGAAAGAGATGTTTCCTGAATCGAAAAATTTACAGGTAAACTGATAAAAAATGATAAAAAGTTGCAATATTTGTTGCAGGTGGTCTAGGAACACAGAAAGAAATTTCCAGAAAGAATAAAAAAATAATTTTAGAGAGTATGAATAAAAATTTGCAGCAATAATTGTAAAATTGCCTTGATTTGTTCTGATTTGTACTAAAGTATATTTTTGTTAAAGCAAACTACCTAAAGGAACAACATTTGTATTACCTGAAGATTTTTTTTTTAAATAATTGAATCATTATCATGTTTCTTTAGCATATACGAAAAACTGCGTGTAATGCTTGGAAAAACAAACAAACCCTGTTCTCATGACATTTGCTGTAATTTTTCAATTGAGCCTAAGCTGTCTTTTCTTTAAACTATTTTATTCAGCGCAGTTTTTTTTTATTTCTGACATAATTTAAGAATTTATATGCTAAATATATCTCAAAACAAACCTGGTATTTAAGTTCAAAATTATAATAAACATGTCAAGAACGCAGCGCAGCGGATTGCAAACGAAAACGACGACGACGACAAAAGTCCAAGCAGAGAAACTGCGCGCGCTTGTAGGTAAACAGGCAGGCAGGCAGGCGAGCAAGCTCGTGAGAGAGTTTGAACCTGAGAGAGAGCACGTGCGTGTACGAATTGGAAATAAACATCGTTGTTAGGTAGCCCCTTACAGCTGGCCGCGCAAAAAGGGTCAGTTTTGGGCGCTAATAACTTCGCGGGAAAAAATCCTAAAAATATGATGTCTTCGGGAAAGTTGTTCTAAATTTCATGAAGGTTCTACATTTGAGAAATGGTAAGAATCGGATAATTATGGCGCCTTCCACAGGTAAAAAAGTAAAACAGTTGCTTTTCTCCATACATTTTGACGATTTTTCCCATACAAACTTTAAGCGATTGGAGGGAGGGGTTCCCGTGGTCAGAATGAGCTCAAATTTGGAATTTAGCCTAGTGATGGGTCAATCTTTGATTTCAGGGGGTAGCCCCAAAAAAGTCCGGATTTGGACCACCCTAATACACAGTCTAAAAGTGGTTTATATCTCAAATCCTTTCTGAATCATCAAATTTGACCAAAACTGAATTATACAATAAATAGGCGCTTACGTCACATTGCGAGATTCATGTCATTTTTTACAAAATCAAATGGGATACAGGGATGGAAAAATCGAACTTTCTTCACCCGCGAAAAAGAGAGGAGGCAAATCACGCAAAAGAAAATCGCTCCCGAATTTATCAAACAAAATCAATCAGTCGAAGATTTTAGGTGAATCTTTATGTTAGCATAACATAAATTCATTTATTCCGCTTTGTTTACAAACATTGTTCATCTACAACAAGTTACAGATTATTTTTCGACGTGTGACGTTATACCTGCATGTGTAGTAGTAGCACTGTCAACAAAAGGTAAGTACTTGGCATGGCACCTCATAATCTAATGAAACGTGTCTGGGTTGCCGTTTGCCCTACTTGTCTCATTCAACGGTCAACATCGCGCTCGCACTTTCTCATCATCGAGTGGAATACTTTCTAAAGATTATCGGTCAGTTCTTATCAGCAAACGAACTGCTCGTCGCTCGTTTGTGTAAAATATAGTACACTATTAAGACTTGCTCAATCAGTCAGACAAAACGAATCGACGGGAATAGTCAAGAAATTGAGCAATCTTGAAAAAAAAAACTACTTAACATTTACTCAATAGTTATCTTGATAAGACGTGTTTACCATGAGCAAGCTGCTTAAAATAGGATTTTTAGGTGGTGGAAAAATGGCGCAAGCCATGGCGAAAGGTTTCATCTCTGCTGGTTAGTGCAATTGGGGGTTCTATCTGGAAGCGAGTGGACATTTCATTTAAGGTGTTCATTCTCGTTTAAGGGCTCACAAAGGGCGACAACATGGTGGCTAGTTTTCACCCCTCGGATCAGCCCAACATTGAAGCATTCAAATCGTTCGGTGCGAAAACATTCGTCGAAAACCTGCCCGTAGTGAAGCAATCCGAAGTAGTCTTCATCTCCGTGAAGCCTTCGACGGTTCCTTCCGTGCTCGGAAATGTCCAGCCGGCCAGTGATGGAAAGTTGTTCATATCGATTGCGATGGGTGTTACGTTGGCAGAGTTGGAAAAGGTATTGTGATTAGATTCGTTTTTTGCTGTCTTTAAACAATATTGATTGTACTTTTCCCTGAGCAAATAGTCCCTATCTACGAAGGCTCGTGTAGTGAGAGTAATGCCAAACATTCCGGCCTTGGCTCGAAGTGGAGCATCGGTTTACGTCCGTGGCAAAGGTGCCACTACAGAGGATTGCACTTTGACGCAAGCTCTTTTCGAGGCGATTGGTACCTGTGAAGAGGTTCCGGAAAATTTGATAGATCCCATCACGGCCCTCTCGGGAAGTGGTCCGGCATACGTCTTCGTGCTGATAGAAGCCCTGGCGGATGGTGCAGTACGAATGGGGCTGCCGCGGGATTTGGCCTACCGATTGGCATCGCAAACTGTGCTTGGTTCGGGTAAACTTGTACGAGAATCCGGTCGACACCCGGGCCAGCTGAAGGATGACGTAACGAGTCCCGCCGGTTCGACCGCTGCCGGATTGGCATTCCTGGAGCAAAATGGTAAATCAATGACACTTCATCGAAAATCTAAACTGACACGTTACATTCTTTTGCAGCATTCCGACATGCGGTGGCCGGAGCCGTGGAAGCTGCGACACTCCGATGTCGTGAAGTTTCGGGCAATAAATAGAATCTATGACATTCCAAGCTTAGCTCTCTCGTGGCTCCTCTAGCTTGCGGTGAGCGTGAAAAAACTGTAGATACTTATTAGGCTAATAAATAATACCAAACATCACTCGGAGACAATAAAAGTGCCTAAGCGAGTCTCCCAACAATCACAACCGGATGAAATATTGACTATTTTGTTGGGTTCGACATTTCACTCTGGGGGGACAACCCTTTGTCATCGACGGGCAAACTCTTTTTCCCCTTTGCGTCGCGGAGACAAACGTTCAACAAATAAATGCCGCCACCTCGGCTCCCCTCAATGCGACACGTAAAGTTTTATGTTCCGACTAATAATCCAGTGAGAATTATGCTCGTGGGGAAAACACAGCGAGCACTTTCCTTTCGTTGTTTTGTTTACCACTTTTCATGTGTGCTACTACTGAGCAGGGGAAAACTAATTTTTCATCGTCACATTTTTAACTCAAATCTACGTGCGCCGCCGTCGTCCTGATTGGTGATGGGACAGAGTTTAACTCTTCCCGACCATGTTTTCCCGCTCATTAGGATGCTAATAATGCGTCACTGATGTTCGTTATCTAAATGAATGACTGCTGTTCTTAGTGGCAGTGGCATTAAATGTGAATGGTCCAAGTAACTTCTTTGTACACAAGCTTAGCGTCAACATGACTTTAGACACCGATTGCTTTATTTATTTTTTACCAGAAGAGACAGAGGCTTTTTAATTAATCGGGATCAATAGAAATAAATAAATAAAAAAAAACCTTACTAATATGCTATCCAGGTTTTTAAGCGAAGATGGCGTTCGAATGGTGAACATCCGAAACGTCAAAATCGCGCAGTAGCACCAACATTAGAAAACAAATGTGGCTGTCATGTTACACATTTTTCGGAATATTGGTACCACTGCGTGATTTTGACATATCGGACGTTCACCATTCGAACGTCATCTTCGCATAAAACCTGAATATATATTATTTTTGAAACTATTGTAATTTTTACTTTTCTGTCAATTCAAAACTGTAACAATAACGTTCACATTTTTAAATTTTCTAAAACTTTCCCGAAAAAGGATTGGTCCTATTTTGGTCAAGGCAAAACTTACAGGATACTCAAAACTCGTCTAAAATGTAAAAAAACACATTTAAGGGTGCATAGCAACGAAGGAAGTTGTTGTCTTCTTATTGCAAAATTGTCAAACTTACGGACCCATTATTGCAACAACAGAATTGTACACGTAGTCAAACTTTGTTGTAAATTACTTTGTGGACAATACTTTAGGGGATGAATAAAAAAATATTTCGGTAGTGCCCGTAGTTTTGAAGTTACTAAAATATTTGTAACAAAAATCAGGGTGCAAAAGCTCTGGTTGATGTGCACCGTTAAGATCATTTTAGAAAAAGCTGTATGTTTTGCCAGGGGCAAGATAACACCATACTTTCTTTGAGAATGTTTTAGCAAATTTTCTTAATATGACCGCTGTTATGCTGAGTTTTTTTTTACAATTGGCAACAAATAAAAATTCATAAAATAAATAACAAAAAAAAATGCATTTTCTTTATATGTTTTATATTGTAATGCTTTGCATAATGCCGGGGTTGCATCGATTGCTACCAAACTTCTGGGGCCTTATTACGATCAGAAAATAGCTGTTGAATTGGACAATGTTTGAAGATATTCCATATAAACGTCAAGCCACCCTACTACATATCTCTGAGTGTAATATTACATAAAATCTTAACCTTGCTGTCAGAGTTAGGGAAACGCTGATTTTTTTTTTGCAAATTCCATCCATTTTGAAAACATTCTTAAACATTGAATTGTTTAGATAAAAATCATCGAACTTCGGATACTCGAATCTATACAGTATTAAGAATACATTAAGTAACATTTATTTTTCAAAAAGGTCCAATAACATTTTTTTGGTATTTTTTTTTGAAGGAAAAACAGTCAAATGTCGAAAAATAAATAAATAAAAAAGTTGTATCGGCCTAAAACTAAGATAATTAGCATTTGCTGCTGAAATTGCATACTTTCCATGAAATTCCGGGAGTTTAATTGTCATTTTTTTCTACCCATGGAAATTGTTTTACTGCCCTTATACAACTAAAAAGTGAAATTGCCAAATTTAGGTAATAAAATTTTTGAGTTCCTCAAACATTAAAAGACTAAAAGAATAGAAATTTTTGTAATCGATGATTTTTTTTTTCAATTCCGAAACGGGACGGGACACATGAGGCGATTTTTTTATATTCGTTATTGCAAGTTTTTTTTTTCTATTGGTATCGGTAAGAACAGACACAGGACAACAATATTAATACATCAAAATCCAAATTTTAAGCTTTGAAGTGCTCTAAAAACTGATGCGTACTGCCACCCCAGTTGACGGTACTGGAAAAAATATACTTTTTAGTATTAAATTTTCAAAATTTCTTTGTTGAATCCTATTTTCAAGCCATATTTCACGAATCATTCGACAATGCCCTTCCTTTTCCCAGTGTGGTGCTACAAATTCTTTTCGGAAGCCAAACATTCTAAATGGCTTTCACTTTCCTCATTAGCTGCTGCTGCTGCTCGGTGGAGGGCCCTAAATTATGTAAGCACCGCGACACTCTCATCTCATTCTTCAGCTGAATGGCACTCAACGTCAACTCTGTTGAGTTGATGCTCCTTTCTTCGAGCGCTCCCCCCTTTCCTTTCATCCATTGTGACGTTGGCAGTTGAGATGAAATGCTCTGATGGAGTTTGTAGTTGCCTCTTCCTTCCAGCATCGGGACGAGACGAAAAGTGAGATATGTGCCGCGGATCTAATTTACGATATGGAAACCGCATGACAATTTACGCGCCTTTTCGCTTTAGCTACCTTTTTCTTTGGACTGGCAACACTTCCACCATTTCGTATGACAAACGGCAATGAGGCGCAAAAGATGCCGAATGGTGAAGAAAATAAACAGCGAAAGGTGCGGAGCAGTGATGAGACCGCGTGGCGGGAAAGGGTGGGAAAATTTACGGCTAAATTTGTGTGACACTGATGATATGCTGGTGGCGGTCCGGAGACCAGGTTCCTGATGGACTCTCCACGTCTTTTCATCCCACTTCTGGCGGACGGCACGTTTCAACACGGTTCCCAAAATTAACGGTACGGGAAGATGCGCCATGATACAACCAAGTCGATGGGACAAAACTTACATCAATTATATTGAACGATTATTACGCTGTGGACAAATATACTGATCCGAGGAACAACCTTCCACAGTAAATTTATGAACGAGTAACGCACTATGGTACATCAGGTGGTCAAATTTTCGAAAAGCGACGACTTAAAAATAAATAAATTAAATTTGTAATTTTCGTATAAATTTAATTCGGTAACCCCAAATTTGTTAAAATCCACTGGTTGGTCGCCATAAATACATAATAGGGGTAATTCTTGTATGTTTGGTCGGTTCAGCACTCGCTCCTAACTCCATCCAATTAGCTGATAATCACTATTCAAACAACTTATTTTGTAAAACTAATGCATTTTGAACTAACGCATCAAGATAATTTCTTCGGTCATATAGAACATCATCTACAAAATTTCAATGGAATAAAAAAATAAGAATTAAATGCTCCATCCTGGGAAAACATCTATGTCCAAATCCATGCAATAGTCGCATTATTCGAACGTGATTTTTAACTCCAAAGCGATTCTACAGATTCCACTGCTTGTCGGTCCTTTCGTCCACCCAAAATATCTGCCAATGGATGATGATGATGGTGACGATCAATGTTACCGCACCCGCTGCCGGGGCTCCATCAAAAGGCACCTCAAGATGACAAAGTCGACGCCAACGGACGGACGGATGGACAGAAGCGTCGTTGGTTTGACGCGCACGCGAGGAGAAAATTTCGAAATTTTATGCATCCTTTCGGTATAAATTTTCGGCCTCTTGGGCTCGTCCGACTCAAAAACGGATTGTGCGACGAGAATAAATTTTAGTTTTCAATGGGCTTTTGTTTGTTCTTGGCGCGAGAGGGAGCAGCCATCGTCGAGGTCTTTTGGATTGGACCCCGCCGGCCGGAATGGGCCGGCTGTCGACGCTTCAACCCATCAAAATAATGGCCGTCGTCGATGGCATTCTGTCGTCATTCCGTTTGGGGGCTGCTGCCTGCCTGTTGACAGTTCATCGCTTGGTGGTCGGTCTGATCGGCCAAAGTGGTGACAAACGGTCGCTCCCACTCCAGCCAAAATAAGAGAAGGGGGGGGGGGGGCTTAAGGGGTGGCCATCGACCGCCAGGCCAATAAAAGACAAAAGAAGAGCCACTAGTCATCCATCGTATCGTCGCCGCCGTCGTCATCGGTCGATTGTCGGACGTCGTCGTCAGAGAGCGACTACAAGAGCTGTCAAGGGAGTTTCGCCTCTCAATTTAAAGGACGTAATTGCTTGCAATTTTTAAATTGAGATTGGCTGCGCCCTGACTGACATACACACATGACGCGACAGCTGTGATTGATTCGGGAATCAGATTATGGTCGCCGGAGATGTTAGATTGCTCTAAAAGCGTTTAGCCAGTTATAATAATAAAATTTACCCTTTTAGGGTGCGCAGAAAAAATGACCCCATGCTCGACAAGCAGAGAACTAATGTAAGCAAAAAATAAACCCGAGAATAAAATTGGTGGAAAACTGCATTTCCAACAAGTTGCATGAATCGCCTATAACTTTGTAGGTACGAGACGTACAGCAAGTTGTGGAGCATTGATTTTTTTCATTCTGGTCACTCTAAGCCTATCCATCTGTTCTTCTAATATGTGATTGTGGCCTAACTTCATTTAACCAGGCTATTTATCAAGGAAAATCAGGGTTTAACAAAAATATCTTAATTTATGACTAATCAGAAAGGTATATTAAATACTTGTTTTACAAAGTGCAAATCTGTGGATTTGATAACCCAAAAAAACTAAGTTGACTTTATAGCTGTAGGCCACCATTGCTAATACCAACCACTAGTGTCTTCCTTTTAACTACAAGGACTTCGCCGCCCGGGACTCTTAAGTGTTTGAGTACGGCACGGAGCGACGGCGCCGGACACCAATATTTATACTTAGAATTTTAGAAAGTCCAGTGCACGGTCCGATTGATCCACATAGGCGGGACAACCCAAAGGTTTTTTTTTTCTAAATTCTTTCTTTTGCATAAAAATAAATATTTCGCTCTACAGCATTGCCTTGGCGTTCTCGGCTGCCTGATTCCTACTCGAGCGAGGTGTCCGAAGGCTTGATTGTTGAGGCAATTGCAAACCTCTTTTTTCACCTAAGCTTCCATCTACCCCAGAATTCGAACCGACGACCTTTGGAGTCCAACTTCCTACTAATGACTCTATCGAGGCAGGACCCAGGGAGACGACTCCTGCAACTGGACTAAGCTAACGACCTTACCTGTAGGTTGTACCTAAAGTGTCCACGTGGTTTATGGATGATTTGGAATAAGAAGACAACTTCTTTGGTTGCTGTGCACCCTTAATTAATTATATTGAATAGATTCAAAATCATCTTTTTATAAATTTATCTACTTCTACAAAGTTAAAGATAAGTTGAAAATGTAATACTTGAATATAACCTCTTGTTGGGTAATTTTTCCTAAGATAATGTGTAAAAAGTGAAATTCAACAGTAACTGATGAAAATTTGACCAGTTCCTAATGCAAACTCACTCCTTTGTTACAACTAATCAATCATTTTTTTTCGATTTTCGAAGAACTGCGTTGCGCAGAGCCAGATTCTGTGGACGGATCAAATTTCACAGGTCCTTAAATACAAATTTGCCGAAGGTACTAAATAGATAACAAAAAGTTCTCAAAATCCCTGTTGTTCGTCTGCCCAATTTATTTTATCCTAAAAAATACATTTCTGTGTTTTGCTGTGTTTGTTGTGTCTAATCTACAACCTTCAATCATAAAATTTTGACGTTTTGCTGTTTTTAATATTTTCCAATCACTTGTTCGTTTTTTGAGTATTTAAAACTACTAGCCTTTAAGTCGCAAAACAATTTGGGACATAACATAAAAAAACAGAATACTTATTTTGGTATAAAAGTAGGGCATATTAGTTTGTTTTTCAAGACTTTGACCAAGTCACGTAAACCAAGTTGAATCATCAAAACCCAAGAATTTCTAAAAATTAAAGAATTTTCCTTGCAATTGCCCAAGACGAAACTGGTTAAATTGTGTTTTTTTATTCGGAGTAGAAGACGGCAAATTATGGGAAGCAGGTGTCTCGATATCGGAGTTTCTAGATCTTGAGATGCCGGCCGAATTTGTCTGATTTTCAAAAAAACATTATGTGCAAGTTATTATTGGAGTCTGATTCGGTGGGTTCGTGTCCTTTTCTTATGCAGTCGTATTCACAGTCAGATACGCTAAAGCTCCAGACACGTCGAGTCATCAAAAAATCATTCTAAAAATTATAAATGATAACAAATAAACACAATAAAGACCAATTCTCAACTTACTCAAAGTCCAGAAACCAATCTAGGATGCTACAATATATGGTGCAACCAGCTGGACAAATACAATTGTACACGTGTTAATAAAAACCTCATTTAATTGAGTCAAACGATTTATGGTGGAAATTTGTGAATTATCGTTCGACTAACAGCAGATTCAATCGCCAGCAAATAAACGACCATGGACTGCACAGTATCAAAATCCAATAGAAGGGGAGTGCAGCTCAGTGCATTTCGTGCACACTCGATGAAATTTACGCAAAGAGCTGGAGAGTCTCCACTTGCCTGGCACGAAATCTGCCTGCCTTTTGGCGGAACCACCGAAATTTGTACCCCTGAACCCACAGAGAGGTAGAGTCGTGTCCGACCGAAGCTGAGAGGAAGCGGTTCAATTTTCTGCCTTTCCGAATCGATCTACAATAACAATAAAGCAATAAACCGAAACTGAAATTTATGAATGAAATTTAGCCACATATATTATGGAAAAACAAACTAATGAATTGGGCAGGGGTGGGACCCTTCTCTGGGTTACCGTTCGAAAAGGGGATCCCTCTCAGATGGTCAGCCTTGGCGCATCCAATGAACGGTTTTAATTAATTAACCGGTGCCAGTAATTCTACCGCCATCCAAATCCAGAGAGCTCACAGCGCCAAATAACGCTGGTCGAGCCGTTGCAAATTTTGAGATGGCTCAAGCCACCGTTCGTGCAGCAAATAAGTGAGTTTGGGGTTGAGTTAAAATTTCCGTGTTGTTTTCCAAGATAACAATTTTCCAAAGAGCCACCATCCCCTACCAGGGTGCATTGTTCCAGGGGCCACCAACGAGAGGCCTCGGTTTTTAAATAAATTGGGTTTGCAAAAGCGCAACTCACCTGCAACTTGACCAGATTCGGATGGTCTGTCGAGAGCTTGGCCAGCTCCTGGTAGTTTGCGTTGGCCGCTGCAATCAGCCACTCTTTCGCTTTCGGATGCTGGAGCTGGAAGGGTAGTGGTGGGAGAAGGAGATGAGTGTTGAGAGTCGGCTCCGGAGGGCGCAATAATCAATTGATAAAATAACATTTTACGAAGGTGCACTTTCGTGGAGGGCAAGGATTCGTATCGATAGTCGGAAATTGGTTGTGCGCTTCCGGTGTGAATCTCTGATTGTGTTAAATCTTTACTTACCAGATTTTCTGAACAGATCGTGTCTTCAGCATTCTGCAATAGAAACAAAAAAAGGCAAAATAAATCGGAAGTTCTTTTTAACCTATAATACTTTCTTTTAAACAAAAAATACTGGAAGGGAAGATATGAGCGAGTTGTGGCGCTATAACCACGACAAATAGTGTCCAGGGCATTTGTGGAAATACAGTTACTCTTACAAACAGTAACGTGAGTGGGGGATCTCCACGTTTCTTCCTCCCCTGCAGATTCAGCACTGTATTGCTGTTTGAACATACGTGTTCAAACTCAATCCAATTCAACGAATTATCTTTGCGGTTAACTTTACGCAGTTGGCTTGGCCGCTTTAACGTTTGTGATGTTTCAATGCAATCTAATGCAGTGGCGCACTGAAAATGTTAATAATGACAAGAGGATGCTAGGTGTTAATCAACCTAAGGCATTTTCCATGATGCTCTAGAAAGACTGGCTGCGATAGGGTTAGATTAGATTAGCTTAGATTAGAAAAATACTGAAGGAGAAGATATTTTTGGATTTTGACCACCACCTAAGTATGAACAGTGTTAACAATTAACCCAGGTTAAGAATTTGAGATCAAAATTAAAAGTTAAAACAAGATTTCTTGAAAAGGGATCAGCAAAATATGCTACGATACGGTAACAAACTGAAAAATGCTTATGTAATTTTTAAAGGCTGCTATTTGATGTCAATAACCAGTCTAACTTTATGAATAAAATGAGAAAAACATGCTTCAGCCTTTTATTATTAAGTTCTTTTGTTTGATATTGTTTTTTTGTTCAATCTGTTCATCCCACCGCGGAGATGAATTAGTAACCAAAAATTAAATCATCCCATAAAAACCGATGTCGGACAATTTAAGTTGCCTCTTTTTATTGTGATTATCGACAATAAAAAATTGAACGCGAGTGCGTACCCCAGAACAAGGAGGCTGAATGGCGAAAGGCAAACAAAACTCTGCACGATAAAAATAATAATATAATTCGTGACGCCGATGTGACCGAGGACAAGGAATAACTGTTGAATTTATATTTTAATATATAACACTTCACTGCCGATGGGTGATGATACGTGGCGTGTTGGAATAAAAAATGGCAAATAATATTCGCGTTTTTACGATTATTGCCGTCATTTGAATAAAGAGCACAACAGCATGATGATCGTCAACGGAGGCAGCAGCAGCAGTCGAACGAACGGGTTGGTTGGTGAATGGCCAAACGTCGAACGCGTCGAATGCATATTGCATATACGCCAAAGCCTGACTGTCCCCCGAAGCTCTCGCAAGAAGACAGCAGGTAGAGGAGAGCGAATTTCTGCAATTGATTTACAATTTGTCGATATATGCAAATTAAGTGCCATTTGTTTTTTTTTTTGGACCGCAGCTCGTTCATTTTCGCTCTATTTGGTTTGCTGATTGTTGCTGATGCGGAAGATGTGGTCCGTTCGGTGGTCCTCCGGGGAATGATCTTGATCCATCATCCGTAACGACCGGCCTCCGGTTAGAGAGACGTAGAAATGTGAGGCAGGCAACGAAAATCAATCTTGAAATATGAAGTGAATTCTGACTTTTTAAAATTTTGAAATCGAATAGGATGAAATTTATGTTAAAATATGTGCAGTCCAGGCACAATCATATGGACAATATTACTATTAAACTTTAGTATTTAGGAATAGCTAGATAATAAGAATAGAAATTCGTTGTTCCAAATTAAAAAATGCACTTTTGTACTATCTACCTATCACGATTAATATTTTTTGGCTGTGTTTTTAAGTTTTCATTGCATTCGCATTGTTTGTTACCGAAATTTATTACATTCGAGTACAATTCAATCAAAACTCAGTTCATTGTAATGTTTTGAACCAAAAGATGAACGAACGGTAGTGTGTCTGTAACATTAAGGCTATAATCTCAAATTCCAATCTGGTGATATTGATTTGACAACATAGTAAATTTTGTGAAACTTCAACAAAAGACTACGTAAATTTGACCAGTTGAAAATTCAATCAATAGGTTACACATTTCCCTACCCTTTCTTTCAACTTCCGTACTCTTTTCACATACAATAATCAACTTACTACGTACGATACACGCATCCCTGTCGTTTAGGTACATTGTATGTTTTTAGAGGGGATATTTTCCAAACTTGAAATTTTGAAACAAGAGTGTATTCACGAAACCAACTGATGACTGCGTTAACCTGAAGTGCCTTATCCATCGTGCACAGTATAGGTAGCTCCTGAAAAGTCGAAATTGTACTCAACTCTGCAAGGCGAAGACTGGAACGGAAAAGCGGTGGCGTTCTTTGGAGGTAGGAAGGGAGTCGGAACCAGTCAGAGGAACATGCTCTTCATTAGTCCCCACGGTAATATTTTCATTCTGGTTTAGATGAAAGGGTGAAAGTAACTGGACGGATGCTTCTAGGCAGCCAGCCTGACGTGTATCCCTTCTCTTCACCTCGGGGTTGGTGTACTCTTCACGCAGTTAATACTGATGCTGCCTTTCATCTCTGGCAACAACAATTTGAAGCGTTGGTAACCTTTTCCCCCGCAATATGCTTGGGAGTGTATCTCCATTGGTTAAATGAAGCCATTCCGTTTTTGTGTCGAGGCTGATGAAAAGCCATACGTTCACGAAGAAGGCCACTTCTACCAATTATACGACAGGACGCATAAAACTGACACAGTACGAAGGTACGAGGATGTTCGTGTACACGAGTGTGTACTTGTTCCGCATCCTCATGATGAACGCATGCGGATCAACACTTGAAAAAATGGAAGTCAGCCGCATGGTTGTTACAGAATACTCTCACCACTTCTTCGTTCACGCGTATAGAGGTTCTCATAGAATATGAACTGAAATTTAGCACAAAGCTACTTTACTAGGATGACTTTAAACATCAACCAAAATTGGCTCGATGAATTCCAACCCGTCACGTCACTTTCGCACGACCCCTCAAACACAACGGGAACCTCACTCTCTAAATCGAACACATCGTCAAAAGAATACGCACGCTCCATCGGCTTTGGAATTGTGCAAAATCATCATTTCGCTGCCAGCGGGTGAAATCCAATTTGTTTTTCGTTTTTGAAAACATTTTGCTGTTCCAATTGACTTGACAAGCCTTGTTAGCGCGCGTGGATCCCATCATCACTACTATATAGCTCTTTCTCTCTCGGTCCGAACCTCCCTCGAACCCTGGGTGGTAACAATTTGGGAGGCCCACACACACAGGTTGACGATCTCTTCTCCCCTGGACGACGCCAGGACGGATGACGGACGACTCTAACAGGAACGTTCGATCGGCGGGCAATAAAAAATTAACTCTTACAAAGCTTTAATATACAATCTATAAAACGAGTTAAAAGGCTTGTAAACACCTTAACATCTTCCTTCGCTTCCTCACGTTTTGTTGCTTTGTGTTACTTTCGCATTTTTTGTCGATCATTGCCACTCGTTGATTGTAAATGGTTTTGTTACTGGCTTTCTGAAAAGTTTAAGCTTTTGTCATTCAACCAATTGAACAGATGTCTAACTTAGAACTTTTTCGGCAGTGTCAAAATCTGACTTTTAGTTCAAACTGTATCGTCGTTAACAATCTGATGATAAACAAATTTGCATAATTTATGCATTTAATTAAACCAATTTTTGATAATTTTATTTTTGACCTAAAAAAAGTTCGAACAACTATTTTTACACGAAAAACATGACATGTATACATTTTGATGAATCATGTAATTTTTAGGAGGGGTGAAGTTTTCTAAGCACTTATTATGTTAATTTTTTTTTCAGATATTTTCATAGGAATCTATAACTTTTAATCGTCTTTTTCTTGTTTTGTGTTTGTCAATGATCTGATATTATTTGTGTTGACTCAAAACTGCTGGAAAGGATGATTCTACAATAATGGTATGTCAATTCCAAGTCAAGATTGGGAACAAATTGGGGTTAGGTATTTCAATTAATTGAAAAAATGAATTGAAATTGAAATTTAATTGAAAAAAATACATTCCCGAAATAATGCCCAACCAAGGGGTTTATGCTTAAACAAATCGATGCTTTTGTGCTCTCTTAAGTTAAAGAGAGCACAGAGGCATCGAAAAATTAACATTCCAACTCCCAATCCATCGAGAAGTTGGAACGGTAACTTCTATTCGCTGGTTCTTGGACATAACTCAACCAATCAGGCGATTATTTTTTTAAAATCCTTGAACTTTGCATTTGATCAAATCTATAATTTTTGAGATCAAAAACATCGTTCCAACTTTTTTTGCGCCAGCAATGCCACAAAATTGGTAAGGGACTATAAAAAGATATAATTTCAGCATTTTCCCTATGGTTTTAATATTTAAATATAAACCTATAATAAAGTAAAGAGTTCATACTTTTGCAAAGCACTATTGATTGTATTGCTTTCATTTGTGTGTGGAAACTTCTATGAGAAATCAATTAAGCAAATTGGTTTCTTTGGACCTAAGGAGTATATGGAGAAAGTTTGTTTAAATACAAAATATAAATAAAAATCATAAAGTATTTGAATCAAGCTAGCAAACTGCTCATATTCATAGTTATCATTCAAAAAAGTTATTTTAAATGTTTAATCCTGACCTGCAGACTTCTTTCTCACAGATATAAATGCTAATAATAAACAGTATCAGCGCTTTAAAGGTTCTCAAAACAACTTTGAAAAAACTTTCCTGCACTTCCCTGCACGCACGTACGCTGACGAGACGGTGGATTACACCGACTAACACATTTTTTTCTACTTATTCTCAATTCATGGGGAAGTCATTAACTAGAAGGTCTTGTTGGATAACGTAAAATTTGAATCAAACAGAAATTTGTATGGCTCGCATATCGTAAAATTTGTCTATAGTTTCTGAGTTGTATGTGATAGTTACGAAAAGCCCTAATTCCGATACAAACTTTGCTGTTACTTGTTTCCATTTTTGTTGGTTTGTGTAATTAAATAATCCGCGGGCATGCAAATTATTGGAGACTTATAGCCACCGAAGCCAGCCCGTTTTTACGTTGATGCACGCAGCAGCACCCCGGTTGGCTGGTTTGGAACAAGCTTTCTCACTCCAATATTTCCCTCCATTATCCTAAAAACAATAAAAATGTAAATGCTATCCAGCATGCGTGAATAAAAACATGGACTGATAACAGCCCCATATCGCGAAAATTATCCGCGTCGTCGTCGTCGTCGCCGACCACCGCGGCCTCGGTCCGATCGTCCGCGAGGAAACTGGAAAATTAATTTCGCGGAATATAAATTACCTGCAGGCACAACTTGAAGCATCGTGCTGCTGCTGCTACTGCAATGCCTCCCAAAACAATAAAAACGGGCCGAGCCACGCAGATATTCCCGTTTTGATGTATTTGTGCATATTAGAGCACGCCACCGCCATCAACAACAACTACAACAATGACTGCCCTTGTCCGGCTCTATTACTTGCCAAGTGTGTCGAACTATAACTAGCTGGCCTGGCTCGAGCAACATATTCGCATAAACACACTTGGCAGCAGCAGCAGCAGCAGCAGCGATAAGTTAAATGATCTTTGGCTGATTGTGGTTAATTAACCGCTAAACAATTCTGCGCGATAATGATACCACTTTAAAAATTAAAACTTATAATTTCAACATCGTTCCCGGAGCGGTGGCATGATGCGGTGTTTTGAATGGCTTTCGAAAATTATAAACTAGGTTCTGAGCGCGGATCAGTCGCGGCCGTGTTTTTCCCCTTTCTGGACAACACGCTTCCCAGCTCGGTGATCCCACAGTTCCGGCGGCCATAGAGCGGGAGGACTGTTGCTAATTATATTTTATTCTGCCTCTGAGCTGCCACTTGAGTTTCGAAAACATTAACGCATAAATAAGTTGCCTCGCGGGGATGCTTCTCTACTTCGTACATAGTTCCAACTCAGTCAGCCACAATGTCGTCATTGCACATCCCGTTGTAAGCCGTTGTCCCCTCGAACTATGGCCGGATTACGAACCACCAGGATGATCTAATATGCATTCCCACAACCGCAGCTTCCGGCAATTGAACGCGCTTCAAAAGGATCATCGTCAGACACGCGCACCAACTTTCGACTCCCAGGACCAGAAAAACGTGCAAGCCATCATCAACCACTTGAACGCAATGAAAACATCACGCAAAATATTATAACCCCACTTGTGTGGTGTACGTGTGTCTTGTTTTTGGGTTGACTGCCAAGAGGGCCCTCCAGAGCCCAGAATCCAAACGGGTCCTCTTCTGAGTTCGTTGTAGCAAAAACTGTTTTGCATTTTATTTAAAACATCATAATGATCATAAACAACAAATGAAATGCATCCGAATCGGGCCGAAAGTATCGGGTTGGTGTCCCCGATGTCCGTGTCCGGTTTCCGATTTTCGAGAGTTGGAGCAGAAATCCTGTTGAAATCTCGGCACAAAACTTAGATACATTTTTCACAAGTCATCATCGTTCTCCATCCGAGCCTTCTGAGGAATTTTAAAACCATTGCTTCCGGAATAGGGTACAACGGTATTTTTTTGTTTAAATGCAATTTTGCGATACACAGAATAAAATCAATTCCCGTAATCGTGAATTGTGTTCATGAATTTCAGAACCACGAAGAAATGTATTCATGAGTATGGTGCATTTGCACTATAAACGTGAACATATTCCTTCGTGGTTCTCAAATTCATGAACACAATTCACGATTTCGAGAATTGACTTTTTTCCGTGTAATTGAAACAGATTACGGATTCTTTATTATGATATTGTTTTAAATTGTTCATCTGTACACCTTTCGATGTTCATAAATCAAGAATAATAAAAACTTGTTTTGTTCCAAAGCAAAAAGCAAAATGCTACTGGATCGTAATGGCTGGTATAACCTTTTGAAAACTGAAATGATTTTTCATCATAAAATATACATGTCTTTAATGATTGAGATTAAAAAAAGTAATGATTTATTATGGTAAAAAATATTCAACTATATTATTCTTAAATAAGTTTTCATTCAAACCATTTAGAATGGCATGACGGGCAAATTTTCATGCCATACTTTGGCCACCCCTAGTTTACATTGTTTGCTTAAATTTGATTATAACATAAAATATTTACAAAAGATAACAAGATACTCAAGATATTGAAAAAACTGTGATTGCTTAGATATTTTTATCATTTACATAGTACATAATATCGAGGTAAACTCTCTAAATTTAATTTAATTTTCAAGAAAAAAGGAGCAGGTGCAGTAGTGCCTTGACCTATCTATACACATTGTATACTATGCAGCAAACCCCCTCTTAGCCCTTTTTTATGCTTTCGAAGTAAATCGGACAAATATTTGTCATGAGAAGAGTTTTTTTATCACGATATTTAATTATCAAATCTTGAGCCCTCAATTTCGCTACAATTCCATGTAGGTAATATCTGCTCGCGCTGCAAATCTCGTTGATGCTGTTGTCTCAGAAGTGGTTTTGTGTTTGTGTACGGTTAGCACGTACTAATGTTCACGTACGTCGACCACAACCTGTTCTTGGGGTTCTTCTCCTTTAGATCACATGCACCGGAGCAAGCTTTGGAAAAAGCTCCTTCGAGGAGTGCATGAATTGAGGAAAAAAAGAGCAACAAAGGATAAGGAAGAGGTCTCAGAGCAGGGAGAACAACCCTCAAACCCTTGGTAGTAGAACTTTTGCTCCTCTCGACAGTGCAATTTGCGCTTACGGTATTAAAACTTATTTGCTCGTTCTAACACCCGCACGCTTGTGTCCACAGCCACCACACTGTTCGTAGGAAATATATACGAAATGAAGTTCTGGCAGCTCCATGTTGCAACTTTGCTTGCCACACGAAATCTGGGGGGTTTGGTTCGGTCTGGTCGGTTGTTTGTGTTTTGGGGGATTTCGTTTGTCAAGTGTCTTGTATGCATGGGGAAAGATGCAACTTTGCGTGTTTTATAATCGCCGTCATAGAACAATAATAACAACTGAGTTAAGCTGATTTCTCCCAGTTGGTGCAGGAGTGAGTATGTGTGTTTGCGAATAAGTTGTTTATTGCACTGGTTCGATGTATGACCCAGGGATCAAATGTGACAGAGTTAAACGAGTTGATTGGCTTAATTTTGGCAATTTTTGACCAGTTTTTCGAAGTATTTACTTCTTAAACTAAGATTTCTTACAGATTTCAAAAGTGCATTAAAAATTTAATAAAATAACATGTAGTTCGATTTTTACTGTTGAGTAACGGGAAACGGTCCACTTTTACGAAAAATATGTTTTTTTTGGATTTTTTTGAGTATTTTATCGTATGTTCAAATACTCTTAAATGCATTCAATCGCTATATAAAATTAACAAAATTTCGCAGCAAAATAAATTACCACTGATGATTGAATCTGAAAAAAATCTATTGAAAGAAGTGAAAAAGAAGAAAATGAAAAATGATTTACACACTTTTCGAAACTATTACATCTTTATTGACTAAGAAAATTATGGGAAATCCAAGTCATTATTCTTTGTGGCTTAAAATTAACTTATGTATGATTTTTCTTTTTAATTGCTCAACAAATCAGGGCGCAACAAAATATTTTTTTCAAAAAACTTCGTAATTTCAATGAAATTAAACGAGCAATCAACTGAGATCAAAACATCGTCGATAATCACTTTGAGCATGAACAGTTAAAACATATTTTGAAGTTTTGCTTAATTTAGATGTACTGTACCGCAAAAAGGATTTTTGGGCAAAAAATATGTTTTTCGTCAGAACCTAGATGTTGAAACCATGGCAAGTAATTTTTTTTTTTGCATTTTTTCATTCCAATTATGAAATTATAGCCTGTTATTTCAATTTTCATAAATTTTTAAAGCTTAGTCATTTTTTTCGTGAAAGGCCTTAACAATTTCCAAAAGGCATCGCGGGCCTTGAATTGTTTTGCAACAGTTGCACTCCCCATTAAGCTATTTATTGCTTGATATGGGTTAAAAAAAGAAGCAACAATCGAAGCAAAATGTGTAAAAAAAAAACAAAATGAGAAGATAATGAAAAACACATATCAGTAAGAAAATCAAATTAAAAAAATTACATTAGATCAAATTAAAAAAATTACATTAGGTACGTTAGATACATCAGATAAATACAACAGTTGAAACTAATTAAAAACAGTGATTCAGTGAGCAAAATTACTAAATGTAAGAACATCACAACACATTTTTTCACAATTTTTTCGTACTCTTGGTAATTCTGAAGTTAGATTATGTAGCTGAGCGGAACTCCAAAACTCTGTTATGTATTTAAAAAGAACTTAATTGCATCAATGGAACCGATTTGAATTGTATTGAAAATAATGTCAAGAAATTCAAAAAATACCTTTCGTCTACGTCCTGAAGAAAAGAAAAACATAAATTGTGACAAAATAAGTTAGGGCGTGAATAAAATGGTTCTGTCTAAAAAAAAATAATGCAACAGCTCTCTGAGATTTGCTTACTTAAAAAAGAATATTGACCTAACCGCATGCTAACTCGACTTCTCAGAACAACACGACATCCACATTCCGCACCGCGAACTACAATCGTCAAAATGATGAACGGGCGGTATCAAGTAAGTGAATTCCTCCCTTTACAAATGTTTAACAAATTGGTTACACTTTTTTTTAGCGCTACAACCTGCGGCCTGCGTGCCGAAAACTTTTTCGAAGAATAAAAAAAAAACAACGGCGACGTGCATTAAATTGAAAGTCATTTAGGCAGAAGTGTGATTCGCATGTTTCTTGTTTTTAGTCGGAAACAACTTTTTTTTTCTTCTCTGTGTCGCTCCTTGTCTTTTCGCCGCCCTCCTCTTCTGATCTTTAACTCACTATTAGTTTGATTCTTGTTTATTTTATTTGGGTCTGATTTTGGTGGCGTGTGCAAAAACAAAAAAAAAATAAACAAAGCGACATCACAACTTAATTGAGGGCAATTTGTCTGATGTGGTTTTCTAAATGTGTGGTGGAAAGTTGCTTGCTTTTTATCCTAGTTTTCAGGCTCGGTTGATGGTGTCTCGTGGAATGAACAATATTTGAAATTTTTATCATCGCAGTTTGATTGCAATAACAAGCGTGCTGAAATCGCTAACAATGACCAGTTGGTGGTCGAATCAAGAAGCATCAATTTTTCAAACAGTTAAAACCCAACCACAATACGGCATGTTCCCCGGTGAGAAAATGGCATTTTGACATAGTGTTATTTTGAGGTGACTTTGCGATATTTTTTCACCTACGTTTGGCCCCAGCCCCGACCAGATTTTCGTTCGATTTCGTGTTGTGAAGTGACTCTCCGATACGCTCACACAACAATGGGCAAAATAAATAAGCAAACGACCCGTCAAAACTATAAATTATTACTCTGCCAGTGGGTCCCTCTCCAAAAGTGAACAACAACGAAACAGCGAACCAGACACTGAAACAGGGACATCAGTGGGGATGATTTACAATTAATTTAGATTTAATTTAAATTCATTTATCGATTCTCGTTTAGGTCATGACCGAAGGAAAAAAAAAAGCAAGCACTCAGAGGGCGATTGCAGTCCAAAAACTGGGCCAAAGTGACCCCCCAGTCAGCCGTCACTCATTGATGATGATCAGATATGGTAATCCGAACACCGATCATCGCTGTAATTAATAACTTTTCGAGGGTTTAATTATTTGATAACATCATTCAAATTTATTGCTATTTCCGCACGAATCAAACCTTTCTCAAATGCTACGACTTTCAACCATACGAAGAATGTCTTCCACAGTCTGTCTCAAATTCATTTATCATTTCGAGCTCAAAAAAATTCGATCTCTGTGGGATGTTTGTTGAATTGGTCTACCTACCAGACACAGGTTTACCTACACAGTCGCTAAAGTTGCGCACTCATCTTGGTAAAATTAAATTTTCATAATTGTTTTCATGGTGCCTCGAACTGTATCAAAGTTTTTCTCCTTGGAGGTTCCAGCTGACAATAATCTTTCAATCTCAAACCTCCGGGGATCCCAACTCATCGTCATCGTTCAAGGGGTCAAACCAAGCCCACTTTCCTCCAGCGTGAGGGAGGAAGAGTAAAGCATTTTGTTTTCTAACGCTCAAGTTCTGACACTCTATCAACACCACCACACAGCGAGCGAGAGAATCCGTCATAACTGGATGAAGCTGCTGCTGCTGCGTCACGATCGTGGTTTTGTGTTGAGATCGATCTATGCGCGATAGGGCGTAATCATTGTTCGATGGTGGACCAATTAATTATGGCGCTAAAGGCGAAAGGGAGAGGGAAGTACATGACAACCGCGAAATTCCATCAATTGAATGATTTTGTCTAGGTGGGTAGTGAGATGGTCACGGGAATGAATTGTATGGACCCTAAAATTCGTACGAGCTTTGAATATTTATATTCATTGATGCTATCGATTGTTCTACTTAATTAATTGATAATTTAAAGTTAATTAAAAAAAAAGGATTTCCATTGTATTGTGGGCCACAATACAATGAATAACATCAAACATGTACTAAAGACATTCCGACATGTATTCCAGGTTCGAATTTTACTCCTTAAAAAATTACACATTTTTTTATTGTGAATTTAAAACTTTATTTTGCGATACTTTTGATATAAACTTGATTATCCACTTCACAGTAAAAAAATGTTTAAATCTGAAGGGGGTGAAATTGATGGTTTACTATTACCTCTTTTAAGATGCAATATTTTCTCGATTCAGACTGAAAATGTGGCATTACACCGAAAAATAATTTTAAAATCTGTATGTATAAAAAAAATCTCGTTTTTGGTATACAGATACCATTTATTACCAATTTGAAATCTGCATGAGAAAATAATTCAATAAATAGTTTAAAATTTATTCAAATCTATTGTTCAAGGAAAAACAGCAGGCTTGAACATTTTTTCATATCATTTCACGCCATATCCAAATCTGCTTTAAGAAGTATACCAATTTGTCAAAACATATGAATATAGTGTGATGGTTTAATGTAAACTTATCTTATTAACATTGTTTTTTTGACAAAATTATCAGAACCGAGTATTTTTTGTCAAAAAGCTGGCTCATTAAAATATATTGAGTTTGGGCTGTCGCATGATATCGTTTTGTCAAAATATGCAAACAAACATATTTTATCAAAACAAACCTATTCCCTAATGAATAAGTATTCTTCTTGTTTCTAGTAATGCTTCTCAATAAGACATTTTTTTCTTCGATGAACAAACGAGGCTTAAGCTACAACTGCACGATTAAATTCCTCAGATTGACACTACCCAGAAAGAGAACATCTGTTTGGAAGGTTTGCAACGCCAGCAAAGAAAGGTATGGTGCAACAAAACAAACTAAAGACATCCCCGTGAACGTCTTTGTTCCAACGGCAAGCAAATCTTTGGCCATCACCCCGCAGGATCTTCGCTGCCTTTGCTGCTGCGTTTACAACCGCTATTAGCTCATGTAAATACGAAATCATTTGTAATTGACATAATTGGTGCCGAGACATGCAATTACGGTCAGATGGCTTCTCCGGGTGTGTCCATTTTCGGCAGCTCAGGACCACACGAAAACTCGACAACAGCAACCTTTCACGTCAACCCGGCTCGAGCCCGAGGTCAAGACTCGGGAGAAAAGGTGTGTGCGTGCGTAATTTAGGAGCAATCTCCGCCGGGAAGTGCCCATCTGAATGGCTTTCACGGCGCGACATTCCGGCTTCTTTGGGTAGAGGAGGCCCCCAATTCAAACCCTTTCGACTGCTGAGCTTTTACAGCAGGTGGTGATTCTTCGGTTTTGTGGCCAACTTCCTAAAAACATTTCATTCATTCATTCATCCATTCACTCATTCATTGAGTTTTACGAATTTTATTTGACCAACGGTTTCAAACGTAACAGGGCCATTCAATTAAAATTTGTTTACATCCTTTCGGGATTGGTGGCCGGCCACTTTGATATATAAAAAATACTGCACTATAAACAAACCCATTAACAGCCCGCCGCCGCCGGGAATGATCGTTTCGGCTAGTTCTAATTAGAAGGTCTGGAAGTAGTAAACTTTTTTTTACGTTGCCTCAGATTTAGTTTCTTGTGTGGTTTTTGTTTTGCTCGGTTCAGCGCCAAACGTAACTGACCCTTGATGGCTTCATTTCAGCTCTGCTGCAACGCAAGTACATAAAGATATGAATGAAATGTGTTAAAGTAATAGTTTTGATAACGAAACAAGTAATCAACCTCAACTTTTAGTTGATCCAGATAAACAAAACTGAATAACAATTCTGAGATTGTTATGCTACTGTGCTACATTTGACAAGTGTGGTGAAATGATCGATTTTTTTTATATGGTAATTTTTATAAATGCAGCTTGTCAAACTGATATGCACTCTTATTGTTTACACTTTTGATTGATATTCAGGACCCCGAGAACCAATGTTTTATTAAGGTCGAATGGTTTTTTTCCCTAAAGTTTGTATGGATAATGACTGCGATTTGCTCCTTGAATCTGTCGATTGACTCGTTTTTCAAAGTATTTGGTTTCCCGACTTTCAACGATGTTACAAATTTTCTAAGTGGGTATATTGCGCCTTGCAGCAATTCCTAGAGTTTTGTGTCAATCGTGCTAGGCCTAGATTTTTTCATCACACTGCTTTGCAGGACTGAGAACTGTCAACTTTGCGCACTTTGCACCGCGCTAGAGTGCTGCGGAATAATTTTCATCACAGTTGGCAAATTGATTTTCCATCACACCATCAACACAAAACAAGTGTAATGCATCGACTTCTGACCACAATCTAGTCACCAAGCTGTGGTAGCCGAGGCAGTTAAGTCATTGAGATGGTCTGTTAAAGGTTCCTGGCTCGATTCTCGTAGTTGGAACATTTGAGTTTTTTGACGGGTTATTTGTTTTTTTATAATGAGCTCGAGGGCATAATTCTATCGGCCACTTCGAGCTGTGTTCGCTGAGTCCGTAAACGGTACCATTATTCACACGGCTCGAGGCCATGATTTTCTCGGACGATTGCTGCCCAATTTTGGTAGATTTTGGACGAAAGAAATCTGTATATTTATCAGTATGATCAGTTTTGTTGTTTTTAGTTCTAAGCATCTCTTAATTACAATGTTGTTGACTCTTAATTACCCAATTATTGACATTATTACAAAAGTTTACAGCCCTAAATGGCATTGGAAGATTGGACAAGCTGCAGGGTAACGAAAGGGGTAACCAATCGCCCTCTTCAACGACGAAATTCCGAGCATCCGTCCATCTCGTCCGTTTTCCATCATCCGTCCGGCAAGCTGACGAGGAACCGCCGTAAGCCAAGATGCCGGCACGAACATAGCTACTTCCCGGCACCGAAGACCAGAATTCCACAGCCGGAACAAGCAGTAATAATTGTCTTCTTACACCTAGTCTTCTTAAACCTAGGTCTTCGGTAGCTATCACGGTTGACAAAAAACGCTAGGAATTGCTGCAAGGCGCATTATTATTTTCCTTAAAATGTATTGCTTGAGGTCTCTTCAACTAAAATTTGGACAAATTTCTTCATCATGACGACGTGCATAATCCCAACGGTCAATAAATTCTCAACTAGAGGGACATTGTTTTATTATTTTATAGATAAACAACAAAAACCTGCTAAGAACCGTGACCATTCTCGCATTAACCAAGGGGTTTCCAGCATCGTGTCGGACTGGTCACTAATCCGGAATTACTTGGAATTTGAGCAAGTAATTCTGTAATTCCGGATTTACTGAGTAATTCCAGAGTAATCCTGGTAATTCCTAATAATCCCAGTAATCCTGGTAATTCCATGATTCTTGTTTGTGAAAACATACTTCAGAAAATAATAAAATAATGAAAAATAACTGTTAAAAAGATAATTTCGATAAACCTTTTATGATTCTATTTATTGCCTATTAATTTTCATGTAAAAAACCAAAGTTATAGCTAGTACGGGATCTTTCGGATTTTGAGTAATTCAGTAATTCCAGAATTACTCCGCAATTCTGCAGTAATTCCTGTAATTCTGAAACTACCTAGTAATTCCGTAGTAATTCGAGTAATTCCATAGTTACTCAGTAATTCGTATATTTCCCATCAATTCAAATAACTGCTAGTAATTCTTAAAAGGTAAATCAGCAGAATGCAATTTGCTTTTCCTTGATGCCTTTTATGGTTGTAAGAAGTACAGAGTGGATTCGGAATGTCCGCAAATTTGGATGCTCTCTAATTTCTTTTAGATAGTTTTAAAGATTTTTTTGTTCTTTGTTGTGCTTTGAATTTGAAATGCACTCAAACGCCAAAATCAGTTGTCAAACTGATGTTGATATTTACCCAATTTTCTCGATGCTTTCCAAGTAGGGCGTCCAATTTTCCCGGGTTTTGAGTTTACCGGAAAACGGGAAAAATATTTATTTATCCCCGGGAAGTTTTTGAAAAGACATAAAATTTATGTTTTCTTTATATTTGTTATGTTTTTCAAGCTTTAAAGTTATAGAATTAGCTCAGTACTAATAATATCAATCTAAACAAGGATAGCAGTTTTTAGATAGCTTAAACAAATTTTTGCTGTTTATATAATGTTATATGCACCACATTTCTAATTCAAATTAAATAAGTATCTTATACATATTTATTTTTTATTTATTTCTATATGACATGACTAAAACAGCTTAAAAATTGGTTTAAGATGTCTAAAAAACAAAAATGACAACAAATACAATGGTGTAAAATTTTAGAAAAGTTTAAACTTATTAATTGTAATACTAATGTTATTTCCAGGCCAAATTAAGATTTTTGTTTAATTCCTGGAATTCCTCGTACAACATATAAAAATCCCGGAATTTTGTGCCGGAATTCCCTGCATGGACGCACTATTGCCAAGCACGTGGTTTTGTGCGTTTGACAGCTGTCATTCGATCCAATTCCAAAGACTTTTCTCAATACGCTGGAAGCTAGGCAGTAATTCCAAGCTATTTTTTTCATAAATTTGAGCAATTCTGCGTGGTTTCTGGAAATCCCAAGTAATTCTGGGAACTCAAAGTAATTCATGACATATTGCCAGTAATCCTGGTAATTCCATTTAAACTGGTCAGTAATCCTTGATGCTGGAAACCCCTTGGCATTAACCGTAGCATACTATTTTGCAGAGGTTCTCGATCTAAACACAAATGGGGAAAATCCAGTTTCATTTTTCAATGGAACGATGTACATAATCTGGGCAGTTTTTGGTGAAATTTGTGTCATCACCCTTAAATAGGACTTCACGAAACTAAAAAGAAATCCAAAATTAGTCACATTGAGATCATCTCTCTGCAGGACTGCCAAACCGATGAAACAGGTCCCTTTTATCTAGAATATCCGTCCAAAATATCTGAATCGAATAAAACTTTTCTGACTTTGAAAAACAAACCAGCTACAAACAAAAACAACTTTTCCATGGTTACGGTTGGAAGTGTGATGAAAAATCACTGTGATCAAAAGATACTGTGATGAAAATAATTGCGCAGGGCTCTCATTCAATATTACGCCCTTTTGAAATGTTAGTCTTGATTTCAAATTTTTGAAGGTATTGTTTTCGAAAAGATCGAAAAATTTCACGAATGTTTCATATTTTAACATTGTAAATCGGACAATTAGTTGCTGAGAAATCAACATTAGAAAATAGTGGGTTGTTTAGGGGAGACTTAGAAAACAACAATTTTCCTGTTTTTAAACCTTTGCATGGCAATATCTCATCAACTAAGGGTCGTATCAACAAAGTCCGAAAAAGCAAAATATAGAGAATTTTCTCAGCTTTTCAAAAATATTTTTTCAAAAGTGGGCAAACATGGGCACTATTTTAAAAAAATCAATAACTGCGACTATTTTGAAAAAAGTTACATAAAAATGGCTATAACTTGAAAACGGTGCACTTTATCAAAATTTCACTAAAGTACTTTTTGATTGCAAATTCAATTTTACATCGAAAAATGAAATTGAAAAAATTTTGCGACCAATATTTCGATTTTTTGAAAAAAAAAATGTTTTGATTCAAAAAATCATAACTCGGTCAAAGATTTTTTGCCCATTCTGGAAATTTCTGAAAAGTTGGCATTTGATGTCCTCTAAAACATATCAAAAAAAAAAAATTAAAAATAGTGTTTATTTTGCAAATCAAGTTTTAGTGACAAAAAGTGAAATTAAAAATCACCAAAAAAATTTTTACCGTGTATCATTTTTTTTCAGTGTAGTCCATATCCATACCTACAACTTTGCCGAAGACACCAAATCGATCAAAAAATTCCTTCAAAAGATACAGATTTTTGAATTTTCACATATCATTTTTGTATGGACAGCTGCCAAATTTGTATGGAAAATTATATGGACAAACTAATGATGCAAAATGGCACCAAAAAAGTTTCAGCCGGATTAAAAAATACAAAAATAATCGAATGACTGAAATCTCAGAGAATTGTTCTGCTTTCTCGTTGGGAGCAGATTGGAATTGAACCCAAAACCATTCGCTTACAAAGCAAACACCGGAACCAGTCAGCCACGGCCGCTCCCTCAAAAACGACTTTGAACAAAACTAAAAACATATATTACATATCATCCCGCTCAATCTAGGTTTTCATCGAGTGTGAACAGGATACACTGCTAGTTTATGTCCAATGTCCTATAGTTATTAGGGTGTTTCATCCAAACAAAAGTGTTCACCGCCTGACATGGGGCGTCGTAATTTTCAGCTAGCCGTCATAGCATACTAAGGACAATGCGTACATTTGAAGGGTGAATCGTTGATTTTGGAAACACCGGACGTCGATCCGATGCGCACCTTGGGGACAGAATGGACAACCCTAATTCCTTCTGGATTGTGTTCACTGGACCATCCCCTACACACGTGTCTTTATTCTGAGTGAATCCATGTTGTCCCCGGACCTGTAGGAACGATTGAACGAAAAGCACAAAAATGTAAACTTTGAACCGCTGGGGACAGGCCAATTCTCAACCAAATGGGCTGATATTTGGCATGACAGTCCCTATGGGTGTCCTCTACTAGGGGAACCTCGGTTTGTCTAATTCTAAGAACTTTTTTGTTTTGATGAAACACCCTATTAGTTATGTTCTATTTAGCCTCATCTTATCTCGGCATATGTACTGATGTAAAGTCTCTCATTGTTCCATGTGTGTAATTTCCAGTCACCCAAAACATTCCTCACACACTGACTGCTCGTATCCAGAAAAGGCCATGTCAACGTGTCAGCATCGGATCAAAAAGTGCAAGAATATTTCCAACAGCTGGTATTTTATTCCTCACAGTCGAATAGAATCGGGATGCATCTGTAACATAGCTAAGCATGAGCTATTTTTAACGGCCCTTACGCACGTGATTCTGGATCTGTGTCAGACTATTATGAGTTATAGCCCACTTTAAGCTGCCGATCAGTTGCTCAAAATAAACAACAATTGACACGAGTCTGTCAATAGTTTGAGGAAATTATGTCATTTGTTACAAGTTTGCCACGGTTCATGTTACACGTGGGGTTTTATTCCTCCACACCACACTCGATAGTCCTTGATGTTTCCCGCGTCGTGTTCCACACTGCTGGTGCTGGCTGCGATGAAAAATTGTTCATTTCAGCGTCTTTGCCTCACAAGACGACACACCAGGAAAACGATCTTGTGCGCGATCTATTTAAAAATCTAAATATTTGTTACAGTCTTCGCGACATCCATCAAATGACACTTTAGCACTTGTGTGGCCATTTCGTGTAACACACGCACACCAAATTTGATGACGCATTTCCCTGAATGTTTTTTTTTCGAAAACGGACTCGCTTCATGGGCGGCAGATTTTTGGGGCTGTGAAGTGATGCTTGTTTTATTTCACAAAAATGCTTTAACATGTCTCTAATTTGGCTTGAGTAAATTTCACTAATTGTATCATTTTTAATGCATTCGGGGTATGAAATCATTTTTATTTTTGAATGTTTATTGTGCCAATTTCAATCAGTTTATCATCATCATTAGCAGATTTCATTAGAAAAATACCTCTGGTAATGTATCAAAATGACACATACATTTTAAGAAATTATAAATATTTTTGTAAATTGTTATAAAATGTATTTAAAGGACCTTTTAAATGTGACATATAATTTGAAATTAAGACAACTTTGTGATAGGATATCGATACTAGTAAAGTAAATCTTTCCCAGTTCCTGAGGGGAACACCCGTGAAGAGTATCGGGGCCGGCATTTACAAAGCGGATTCAGTGGCAGTTTTTCACTCAACTAATGTTAACATGTTAAGGTTAATGTTAACATTCCATAGGTCGCCTCCCTAAGGTGTCGTGATAAGGTCCAGTTTGTGACGATACACTAACTTTCCTTTACTAAGCAATCGAATCCAGAAGGGAAAAGATCACCAGTTGTGTTGGTCCGAGCCGGGATTTGAACCCCGATCTACCGCTTACGAGGCGGAAGAGCAGTTCTCTCAGATTTCGGTCATTCGATTTTTTTTGTATTTTTTAATCCGACTGAAACTTTTTTGGTGCCTTCGGTATGCCCAAAGAAGCCATTTTGCATCATTAGTTTGTCCATATAATTTTCCATACAAATTTGGCAGCTGTCCATACAAAAATGATGTATGAAAATTCAAAAATCTGTATCTTTTGAAGGAATTTTTTGATCGATTTGGTGTCTTCGGCAAAGTTGTAGGTATGGATACGGACTACACTGGAAAAAAATGATACACGGTAAAAAAAATTTGGTGATTTTTTTATTTAACTTTTTATCACTAAAACTTGATTTACAAAAAAACACTATTTTTATTTTTTTTATTTTTTGATATGTTTTAGAGGACATAAAATGCCAACTTTTCAGAAATTTCCAGGTTGTGCAAAAAATCTTTGAGCGAGTTATGAATTTTTTTATCAATACTGATTTTTTCAAAAAATCGAAATATTGGTCGCAAAAATTTTTCAACTTCATTTTTCGATGTAAAATCAAATTTGCAATCAAAAAGTACTTTAGTGAAATTTTGATAAAGTGCACCGTTTTCAAGTTAAATCCATATTTAGGTGACTTTTTTGAAAATAGTCGCAGTTTTTCATTTTTTTAAATTAGTGCACATGTTTGCACACTTTTGGAAAAAATATTTTTGAAAAGCTGAGAAAATTCTCTATATTTTGCTTATTCGGACTTTGTTGATACGATCTTTAGTTGCTGAGATATTGCAATGCAAAGGTTTAAAAACAGGAAAATTGATGTTTTCTAAGTCTCACCCAAACAGCCCACCATTTTTTAATGTCGATATCTCAGCAACTAATGGTCCGATTTTCAATGTTAAAATATGAAACATTCGTGAAATTTTCCGATCTTTTCGAAAAAAATATTTTCAAAATTTTAAACCAAGACTTACATTTTAAAAGGGCGTAATATTGAATGTTTGACCCTTTTGAAATGTTAGTCTTGGTTTAAGTTTTTTTCAAATATTTTTTTCGAAAAGATCGGAAAATTTTACAAATGTTTCATATATTAACATTGAAAATCGGACCATTAGTTGCTGAGATATCGACATTAAAAAATGGTGGGCTGTTTGGGTGAGACTTAGAAAACATCAATTTTCCTGTTTTTAAACCTTTGCATTGCAATATCTCAGCAACTAAAGGTCGTATCAACAAAGTCCGAATAAGCAAAATATAGAGAATTTTCTCAGCTTTTCAAAAATATTTTTTCTTAAAGTGTGCAAACATGTGCACTAATTTAAAAAAAATGAAAAACTGCGACTATTTTCAAAAAAGTCACCTAAATATGGATTTAACTTGAAAACGGTGCACTTTATCAAAATTTCACTAAAGTACTTTTTGATTGCAAATTTGATTTTACATCGAAAAATGAAGTTGAAAAATTTTTGCGACCAATATTTCGATTTTTTGAAAAAAATCAGTATTGATTAAAAAATTCATAACTCGCTCAATAATTTTTTGCACAACCTGGAAATTTCTGAAAAGTTGGCATTTTATGTCCTCTAAAACATATCAAAAAATAAAAAAAATTAAAAATAGTGTTTTTTTGCAAATCAAGTTTTAGTGATAAAAAGTTAAATAAAAAAATCACCAAATTTTTTTTACCGTGTATCATTTTTTTTCCAGTGTAGTCTGTATCCATACCTACAACTTTGCCGAAGACACCAAATCGATCAAAAAATTCCTTCAAAAGATACAGATTTTTGAATTTTCAAACATCATTTTTGTATGGACAGCTGCCAAATTTGTATGGAAAATTATATGGACAAACTAATGATGCAAAATGGCTTCTTTGGGCATACCGAAGCCGTCCAAAAAGTTTCAGATGGATTAAAAAATACAAAAAATTAATTTAATGAATAAAGACCGATTTCGTAGAGAATTGCTCGGAAGCGTTTACCACTAGGCTACGTGGCTCGGTCTAGCATGTAACAAAAGTGACTTTTTGGCGGGGATTCAGTGGCTTATTCCAGAGCCCAAATCCCAAATACAAGCATGATTGGAAGTAACAGGAGCTGGCGCTTTGCATTTGAATTTTAAATGGGATTTAATCCGTAAAAGACATTTAAAAAAATAGGCAATTTGGCCACTTTTACTTTTAACAGCACTGGCTAATAGGCCAGATTCTTGCGCAAGTTTTGGTATATAGCGCAGGCTCCAGGTTGCTCGAAACTTCAATGTTATATTCGGTACACGGAAAAAAATGTGTGCGAGAAATCATGAATTTCGTGAATTATTTTGTTCATTTTTTCGAGATACCTATAAACATTGAAATTACGAACCATGGTTTCAACATTTTCATGAAAAAAGTTTTTTTAAATGCATTATACACCTGTCCAGTTGTTTTGCAATCATTAGTTTCCAAAATATCTAAGTATTGACGAAAATTTTAAATTTTATTTTTTGCGAAAAATATTTTTTATTGCGGTGCTGTACATTGGAATTTCATAAAAATTCAAAACATTTTTAAACAAGCCCAAACATGCTAAATATGATTATCAATGCAGACAAATGCATTTTAGGTTGTTTTCAGTTGATTAGACTTCTATTTTCATGAAAATTTTCAAGTTTTGAAAAATATTTTTGCTGCCCCCTGATTTTTCGGACCGATTTTGAAGGGAGGAGGAGGGGGAGGGGGCGACATAAACTTTAAAAAATATTTGCAACGGCCTTACGAGAACTATTTTCAAAGTGTTCTTATGTTTTTGAATTGATGAACTAATTTGAATAAATATCAACACTTTAAAATATTTTTGAAATGGTATTTTTTTTAAACATTATAAAAAAATAAGATAATAGCTCATGTATTTTCGATGCCTCGATGTTGTCGACTTGTTAATTAGATTTTGTCTTACCTTTTCCGGCTTCTTTTTTCCAATCGGAGAAGGCACTTTCGCTTCTTCCTCCGAAGCAAAACGATTAAACTTTAACATTTTTTCCTTCACGCTCAGCTTATTTTCCTCGTGCTGTTCGACAGCACTGGCTTCGTTTGCATTTTTAGTGTCACACTCTTCCGCCACAACAACATTCTCCTTGTTCGAGTCCGGTTCTAGCTCGGTCAGCGGAGAACTTTTCGCCAGCTGCTCCGGAACGGCCCGTTTCCTCGGCGGAATGGCCGGAACCGGTTCTTCCTGGCTATCAAACCGATACAACTCAACGCTTGGCTTGCGGGACACTTCGGTAAACTTTCGCGAATCACTGCTTTCACTACGCACTAGAACGGAACCGATTTTACGCGAATCTACACTCATCACTTCGGTGCTGCCAAAACTAAACTCAGAACCACTGCGACCATCGGAACTGTTCTTACGCGACAACGTGACAACACTTCCCCGGGGGCTGGCCGCATGATACGCGTACGGGTTCGCCAAGTCCGAAACTTCCGGTGGTGGACGGTACGGGGGCGGGGGTGGCAGCTTCAACGGGGAACCTTCGCTGTCGGACGGAACCGCCACCAAGGAACGGGAACCCGGGCTCATCGGGTAGCCCGCACTAAGCACATCTTCGCTGGGGCACTCGTCGATGTACTTTTTCCGCAAAATGAGATACTTTTCGTCGCCCTCATTCTTGATCGATGCAAGTAGATTCACGTAGCTTTTGAACAGCTTTCTTGCCTCCTCTGGAATGAAACACACAGCACACAATGCAAATACCAATGAGCAGGGCTTAATCACACTTTCAAACGCGATATCGGGTGACATCAACGTCGTCGAAATACGCAAATTCATGCACTTTTTTCTGTGACGAATCAACAAGTGCCACTGCGGAGCGAACAAACGTAAACAAACGCACAAATCGCCGCAAATAACTTACCTTGCGTTTCTTTGTTGGTCAGAAACGAACGAAAATGCTTCACCAGCGCATGATTGGTCACTTTGCAATTGTTTTTCAGCATAAAATTGCGAATTTCAGCCAAGGAAAGCTCGCGCGGACCCGAATCCATGTTCAACGTTTACAAAACTCACAAATTCTAATGGTAAACATAAACAAACCAGCCACGACCGGATGATTTTGACGTTTGAATAGAAAGATGTGAGCCGACATTAGCGGAGAATGCCGCAGCAAAGCAATTCTCTGCAACTTTGGAAAATGATAAATTATTTTTATTTTTTCAAATTTTGTGATGTATTTTTGCTATTTATCATTCCAATATAAATATTAAAAAAAAGACTTTTGAGGATACATGTTGTGTATGCAAAAAGAAGGCAATTTTGGTCGTCCATACAAATTTGATTGTTAATGTGTGGGTGTGTGTGCGTGTGTGGTCTAATCCAATAGAGATATCCACGCGCGAGAGTGTGTTAGTTTGGAGTTTAGTTACACGCAGACATAGGCAAATCGAGTAGAATGATTCGTCTGTCAAAATCAGCTGTGTCCTTTGTTATACCACGAGCACGTGGTAAACAGCTGGTTTTTACAGGCGATTGATCTACTCGATTTGCCTATGTATGTGTAAAAATAGTATAAACAAAATCAGCTGCTTGGAATTCAGCCAATCACAATCGATCAAAACCAAAACATTACTTTAAATACAAATACTAACACAGAATCATGGTGTGCGTGAGAGAAACCGTGGAGATCTCCACTCAACCTCCGATGGTTTGACACCAACTATTGTCAAACGAACTGGGTCACTTTTTAGTTTGACACCCCTTTTACAAGGAGTTCACACACACTATCAAACGTTTGTTTTGATAGTGTTCGTGGGCGTCATAGTGTAAAAAGTGACAGTTCGTCACTTTTTAATTTGACTTTGACCAACCAACGGTTGAGCGTACCCGCTGACCGGAAGCGAAATTATGGGAAAGTGTAGTTTGTATCAGACTTGGGTTATGCTGATACATTTTCAGGGTTACGAATCAAATCACTGCTACAGTGCAACCTTCTGATGGCGACTGCTTAGCGTCCCAGACCACCATACGAATTTGATTGGTGGTCATACAAAAAAATGCAATGTACATATAAAAAAAATCTGTAACATATATGGACGGGATATTTTCATTGATTTTGCGTCTTTAGCAAAGTTGTAGGCAACTTACTATCCAGCAACTATTGGACCGATATGTAATTTGAACAAATAAAACAGTATGGAAATGTTCTGATCATTCCAATAAAAAAAAACTTAAGTTTGGTCTAAAAATTTATTAAAATACAAATATTTATCATCCATCGAAGCTCCAGAGAATTGCTCAGTAAATGAAGGGAAAATCCGCAGTGAACGAAACTGGTCTGGCTGGAAGTTTTCTTGCAGCAGCACACAAGCGCAAAAGGCGCATGGTTTGGCAGCGGTACGACAAGCAAGCAAGCGCGAGAAGCAGCATGGGGTGAATGAATGAAGTTCCCACCGAGAATTTTAACTCGAGTCTCGACTTTATTCAGGCTCGATCTCAGGCCTGATCGACCAAAGGCATCTATTTCCAACGGTCACCTAATGTTGGCAAATACCGAAACTTTGAAGTTTGATTACTTTTTCTGTGATCTACCGAAAGATTATAGCAGTGAAAGAGATGTTAATTTATGACTGATTTTAACGTTCTTAAACCTTTTGCTTGAAAAAAAAAACTCAGCAATATTTTTCTGATGTGCTCCCTATATATCCCCATATCTCGGTGAAGTTATAAGTACCTTCACAACAACCAGTTGATTAATTACATTAGCATGTAGAATGAAATTGTTTGCGATAATTAGACAAAATAATTTATTTTCATGTAGAGTGCGCACGCCGAGTCGTGTGCTGCCGATGCTGAATGTAAGCAAATATTTGCGCGACAGCCAAAAGGACCACGTGTTTACTCAGTGTTGGACCAACTGAGAAAATCCAAAGGAAATCTCTCTTTTCCTTTTCGCCGCGCTTATTTGCTGCTGCTACTGTTTCGTGGATAAATTTCGTAACAGCTCGGCTGTTGGCTGGTTTTCCCCGCTCGCGAGCATCGTGGTCTTCGTCGTCACGACAAATCAGTGGAAGGAGAGACCACCAGAAGCGATTTTTAACGCTGAGACTAATTAACATCATAGCTTAGCTGCGTGCACCATTTAGGCACAGCTTAGCTGTCTCGGATTAAATCCAGTAGCTTTTTAATACGTTTTTTGGTCTACCCTCTTGGCCTGACGGCTGTTAATTGCTCTAACAAGACGTAAAATTTAATTTCGTTCAATTTACGCGACAAGATGAAGAAGGGCGCAATTTGAGTGTACCTTCGCGGTGTCGGTTTTCCTCTTTAGCCACGACCTGAAATTTGGTCACATTTTCGGAATAGATCAAAAGCTAAATATAGGTCGCTTGGAGGGCGATTAGTTCGCATATGAAGAATTAGATTTTCAGTTTAGTGGTTGTTGTCACATCGATGGAAAGATGTAGTGCAAGTGAAATCCTTATGCATTTTTGCGATATCGAAGAATGAAAAGTTTGCTCGTTCCGACAACGGTCATTTTAAGCTTTTGATGTTTGATTGAATTGATTTATAATGCAATAAATATGAATAATTAAGGAGAGTTTTTATGAAGAAGGTATTACAAGAATTATAACTTTTGGTAAAAATTAAGTGCGAATCATTTTAAGTTCTTTAAACAGATAGAAAAGTTTTCTAGCTTTCTGTTTTTTTTGTGATTTTTCGGAAAAAAGTAAACCCACCTTATCGAACAAGAGTTAATTAATCAGTACTATGTGGTAGGTAGCACCTTCATTGACCAGCTCAACTTGTCCTACAAATGCTTTGCGAAAAAACTGCAGACGCAGCACTAAACATCATCACTGCTTCGACGTGAGTCACATCAAAGACATTAAATTTGCTCAACAGCTAATCGCCATTAATCATTTCCGTGTAAACTAGATCGTAAAACCTGCGCAAAGTAAATTAAACTAACGAAAGGTTGAAATGATTGCTGTTTTGTTTTACTGATGTTTTAAGCTGACCTCTTACTCGATTGATGGTCTTTGGAGTCATTCATGATTCCAGCAAATTAGTTCCTAAGAAAAGTTCATTCATGGTTACTGGCTAGCTGTTTCTATTGGGAAGAAGAATTTGATTTTTCCATTAGGAATGAACGAATTAAGTCTGTAGATCGATTAATTTGGCTGAAATTCACGTGTCAGTCTGTACTAATTTCCGTCGTGTCGTAGGAATTAAATTTTTTTTTTTGAATTAAATATACTTTATTGAATCTTTCTTATAATAATTACATTTGGTTTACATAATAAGTGGTCAGCTGTGGCTCTTCAGCTTTAATTTGCTTTTCGTGATTTAAACACTGTTCATTTTCTTAACTTTAAAAGTATATGATTTATCATTTTTGTAACACTAGGTACAATGAGGAAAAAAAAAATGTTAAGAAAACATAACCTAACCTAAAACTAACTTAAACTTACAATAAACTAAACCAATCCTTGAATCAAGGGGTATTCAGAAATAGCACATTTTTCCCTGAATTTCAAACATTTTTCTTGAATCTTCTGATCCAACATTTTTACTTCTGCTAATTCATGAACCTCACTTGATCTTGTCCAGCCAGGAACATTCAAAACCATTTTGAGTACCTTGTTTTGGACACGCTGGAGCTTCAATTTATGAGTTCTAGCGCAACACTCCCAAACAGGTACTGCATACTCAATAACGGGGTAAATTATTTGTTTGTAAACTGCTAGCTTATTTTTCAAAGAAAGCTTTGATTTTCTGTTAATTAAAGGGTACAAGCACCTGATGAGAATGCTGCACTTGTTCAATATTTTGTCTACATGCTGCCGAAACAAAAGTTTCGAGTCAAGTATGAGACCTAAGTAGACAACTTCCTTTGACCAGGGTATCGAAACATCATTCATTTTTATCAAAACATCATCCTTTGGGACAAATCTGGCCGATTTGGAAAGAGGAAAAATGATGGTTTGAGTTTTTGCTGCATTTATACGAATTTTCCAGTCGCCAAAGTATTCGGAAAGAACGTCAAGACCCTTCTGAAGACGGCCAACTAAATATCTGGTTATTTTACCCTTATAAATAACGGCAGTGTCATCAGCAAAAAGTGACAACACACCATTACCAGGAAGAGTAGGCAAATCAGATGTAAAAATATTGTACAGAAGTGGGCCAAGAATACTTCCTTGGGGAACCCCAGCATCAATGTTGAATAATCCAGAAGCAATCCCATTCAGAAAAACCCTGAACGATCTCTCCGAAAGATAGTGCTGGATAATTTTGATAAGATACATTGGAAAACCGTACAAATACAGTTTATGTATCAAACCATCATGCCAAACATTGTCAAAAGCCTTCTCAACATCCAACAAAGCCATAGCAGTTGATTTAGACTCAAGCTTGTTCTGCTTGATGATTTTGGTTACTCTCGTAAGCTGATGAGCAGTATTATGTCCCTTACGGAAGCCAAACTGCTCATTCAAAATTATATTATTATCGTTGGTAAAATCCAAAAGCCTTGAATAGATGACCTTCTCAAAGAGTTTGGACAGACTACTCAAAAGACTAATGGGACGATAACTTGTTGGCGATGTTGGATCTTTTTGAGGCTTCAAAATTGGTATGACTTTGCCCAGTTTCCAATTGGTGGGGAAGTAACCAAGTTGCAAACATTTATTGAAAATATTGGCTAGATGTTGAAAGAACTGATCACTCTGTTTTTTCAACACTAGATTAAAAATGTTATCAAAGCCAGGAGCTTTCATATTTTTCATTTGTTTTACTGCAACTTTGACTTCCTCACCAGAAACATGGGAATCTGCAGGAAATTCAAAGGTAGAGTTATTAATTGTTGAAATACTATTGGCAACTGATGTTTCTTTACGGCTGGTCATGGAAGCGCCAAGATTATGTGAACTAACAAAATGAAGCCCAAGTGCATTTGCCTTTTCCTCGGATGTAATCAAAGGAGAATCCTCAACAATAAGAGGAGGAATAGGCTTTGGTTTGTTTTTAAGAACTTTTGAAAGTTTCCAAAATGGTTTTGAATAATTCCCAAGCTGGCTTACATGTTTTGAAAATTCTTGATTTCTGATATTGTCAAGTCGGTCTTGTATGATTTTGTTCAAATTGTTCACTGAAATCTTTTTGTCATAGTCCCCAGTCCGTTGATATTGTCTCCTATAAACATTCCTAAGTCTAATCAAGTGTTTAGTATCTACGTCAATATCAGTTACCTTAAAATTAACAGGAACCTCCCGAACGTTGGCAGCCTCTGCTTGGTTGATAGCCTGCTGGATCACCTCCAGCGAACGATCAATATCGGCAGAAGTTTCCGGGTGTTGATCATAGTCGATGTTGCTGTCTACCACTTGCTGAAACTGCTGCCAGTCAACGTTGTGGTAATCTTTCCGGGTTGGTTGCCGCTGCGGAGTAACGGAAGCTCCAACCTCCACAACCACCGGATAGTGATCAGAACTCAACTCTTCAAACACCTCAGGATGAGCCACGTTCTCAGCCATATTGGTAATGAAGAAGTCGATGATTGAGTGATTCCCAGACCGAGCCACCCTCGTTGGACGATCCGGACTCACAACGTTGTAGTATCCGTTTTGCAGATCGTTGTGCAGAATCACTCCGTTCCGATTCCTCCTGCTGTTGCCCCAAACTTCATGCTTCGCGTTGAGGTCACCAGCGATGATGTACTTTGCGCTCCGCCGTGTCAGCTTCTGGATATCGCTCTTCAGTTTTGCTGCTGAACCATCTCTGGAATTCACCTGACGTGGGCAGTATGCAGCAATGAAGAGTACTGGGCCAACCGAAGTGGGAATTTCCACCCCAACGGCCTCGATGATGTCCAGCTTGAAGTGTGGCAGCCGGCGTGGCTTGAGATCACGATGAACAGCGACAAGCACACCTCCTCCTCCAGAGGTGGTCCTGTCGAGCTGCGTCGCGATCTTGTAGTTTTGCAGATAAACTTTTTCACCGGGCTTCAGATGAGTTTCCGTGATGGCAGCTACGTCGATCTCCTTCTCGCGAAGAAAATCCACCAGCTCTAAGTTCTTCCTCCTAATGGAGCAAGCGTTCCAATTCAGCAGCTTGAGGGACCTACGATCCATACTGGATGACGAACGAGGTCAGCACTTCAATCTGCTGGGTCTTGGTTTTGCATCCACGCAGTGCAGCGGACATCTGTTTGAAAATATTGAGGAGTTCGGTTGAGGTGTAAAGATCATTACCATTTTCCTCAACTGCTGGTTCTTGGGTTGGTCTTGGCTCCTGGCTGAAGCCCGGTGGTGACGGTCTCGGCTCCTGGCTGGAACCCGGCCGGGGTTGAATCATCTCAGCTCTCTTCCTGGGATCCAACGGCAACGGTGCCAGGTTCGGGACCTGCCGTCGCGGTTGAAGAGGTGGAAAGTTTTGCTCCACCAGGGCTGGAGGAGTTCTACGACGCTGAGGCTGATTCTTCGTCGATGCTTGCTGCCGAATTTTCACGAACTCAGCTCTCTTGGGGCACTTTCGGTCGGTTGACGAGTGCTCACCGTTGCAGTTGAGGCACTTAACCAGCGAATCTTGGATGCACTGGGATGTGATGTGCGCATCGGTACCACATTTGGCGCAACGACGCTTCAGGTGGCAGTTCTTACCTCCGTGCCCGAAACCCAGGCAGTTGAAGCATTGTGTGACGTCACGGTGCACTGGTCGGTATCGCTCCCACGACACGATAATGTTGAAAACCGCTCGGATTGCCTTCAGCTCAGGAAGCGTCGTCGATCCCTTAGCCAAATGCAGCAGGTAGAGCTGGTCACGGTACTTGATGTCTTTGTTGCGTCGGCTCATTTTGTGCACGGCCAACACATCCAGTTTCAAAACTTTTAGCTCGGCAGCTAATTCCTCCACTGGCATGTCGTACAGACCTCTGACGACGATTTTGTACGGCTTATCCATGGCGACATCATGGGTAAAGTACTCCGCCTCGTTTTCGGTCAAGTATTCCTTGACCAGTTGATAGTGCTGCCTGGATTGCACCAGCACCTTAAATCCGTCCTGACACAGACGAATGTTGCCTTGGACTTTCCCAGACTTGATGAGTTCAACCAGCCCCGCTCGAAAGTCGATCGTTGCTGCTGATTGCCGCACATAAAAAGGAGGCAGTTTCTCCTTTCGCTGTTTCACTTCATTCTCCTTTGCTTCCGCTACCTGGTCCTCGTCAGGCAGTCCAGCGAACTTGTTGTTCTTCAAAAGCTGCTCCTCGTGCGACGAAGAGTTCTCCTCCTCCTCATCCATCGGTACAGTACCGTCGCTCTTTTTCGTCTTTTTGCTGTTCGATGTCACTTCCAAAAGCACCTTCCTCTTGGAAATCCCCGGTTTTTGGCCATCAGTTGAGGCCTCAACCTTCCTTTTGGAAATTCCCACTTTTTTGCCTGCTTGAGCCGCAGGTAGGGCGATATTGCCGGCGTTTTGCGCCGGGACGCGACGAGTCATGTTGAATCAGACAACCTTCTCCAACGAATGCTCGGATAACAATGATCGTGTCGTAGGCAATCTTTCTCTCTTAAGGTTTTCACAGCATGCATAATGCTCTTACTAGATTCGTGTGTAAAACTGGCCGCCGTCATATTTCAATCGCAACTTGCGCGAGACACTATCCAACGTTTATTAAATTGTGTGTCTGAAGCGTTTCTTTCATCTTGCTATAACTCTTCATTAATCAAAAGGCGCGGAATTTCATTCATGAATCTCACCATGCTCGCTCGTTGTGTGCCATACTCTTCGCTGATGGCAGCACAGTTCCAAATCAAGTCATCAATTTTCACACACATGAGGCACAGACGGCAAAAAGGTTGAATAACAGCACAATTAGCAGTCGTCGCGGGTTGGTGGAAAGAAATCAAATAAACCGTGTCGTTTAGAGATGGTCCCGAACAAGACTGTGAACAGCACTGCACCATCATGCTTGCCGGGAATTTCCGATGGAACCGCAGTGCTATCTTGCAACTTATCACGACCCTCCTCCATATAACGGATACAATGATGTACACCCCTAACGCGCGAAGTCCAGCGAAGATGCGAGAACTGATCGACACCACAGCGCCCATCAAAACGATATCGGCTGAATCACGCGGCGTGATGTCAAAATTTGAATTTTGAACAAAACATAATCGTCTTCATCGAACCTGTCCCAACGTTGGTCATCAGATCTTTTAAGATTTACTTTCGCGCCATGACTCAATTGGGACCACGCTGTGCGTTTCAGCTGCCATATGGCGCTTGCTCGCAAAGTGATGGTCGTGAAAGACCACAGATTTGATTGACACTTTATATCGATGAGTTTCCTGCACATTTCTAATAAATCTTGCGAACATTGAAACTGTTTTGATTGGGCTTCGTTTAATGTTGTTGATCTGTACAAACTTTTATCGGTACCATATTCAAATAAAAAAAACTCTTGTGTGTGAAACCATTCTAACTATCTTCAATTTCGATTTTTTTGTTTCTTCCACCCGGGCAATGTGTTTTTTCTCTGAATTTGATGAAATTATAATGTTAAAAAGAATTAGGTCATATTCATCGTATCTATAAATTCATAAAAGAAGTCTAAATTCATTCCAGCAATGATAGTGTTACTAAGGGGGTTATGTAAAGATTTGTCTATGTTTGGCAGACATTTAAATATTTATTTTTTTTTATCCAAATGGTTTTAACAGTATAAACTAAAAGTTAATTTAAGACAAATGTACATATTTTAAGTATGTATCTCTTCAAATTTCCCAAAATTTTCATTTTTTCTTGTCACCCTACTGCCCAGTCAATGATTGCATTACGAATTCATATAAATTTATAGACAAATTTGATTTAAAACAGATATATCCTCTGTGGCTTCAGGAAGGGACAACCGGCATATGCTTATGCTGATTCATCTTGGTGAAGTTAAACTAACTGCACTGAAACTGAATGAAAAACAGAGCAATTTAGAGAGATGATCATTTTTTCCTTGAACTGATTGACGGCTTCGCCTTAAAGTGAGTTTTATCTAAACGTGGTCTTTCGTCACCATTATTGTAGTAATGAGCTTCTCTACTTGTCTCTGGAAATTTTCTGGATATTTATGTTTTTTTCTATAACGTGGGCAAATTTTTCGTTCTCTAACCCGCTTTTGCTGGCTTATAGCTTGTATGGTAATGCATAATGAATAATGAAAGTACATGTAGCTATTTGAAAGGTTTTTTTTTACTATCCAGTATTCAAACACGGCTAGCGTTTAGTTTTTCTTTATCGTAAACACAAATTTAACCTGCCCAAGCATGCGTCAGATCGACAGTAGAATTCAATTACAGAAAGCAGAGATCGCTATTCTTGAGCCGTCTGAAAGCTTTGTTGTATTCAGGGTTAAACTAATCATTTGGGAAAAATATCATTAAAAATTTTTTTAGGTGCATATATTTCAAAGTACGATTTGAATTCGCACTTTTTGTTTCTGATTCTTAAGTCATGAATTTATTCGATGTTTAGTGGATGAAAGTAGTTCAACCCTGCGCGTCGAACGCGAGATGATTAATAATAAAACGGAAAGCTCCAATAAACAAAAAGGCTACATTCAGGCACGTATCACATTTCATTCAAAAACACATTTGCGCGCGCAGAATAATCAAGCCCCGGAGAGGGCAAGCAATGTAAATCGTATTTAGATCATGTTGTTTGTTATTGTGTGTTCGACTACAAAAGAAAAGTATGCTGAAACCTTGTTGAGCATGTTGCAACGGGGCGAGTAGATATGCTGTGCTGCTCTCTCAGCCTGCTCAGCCAGCCAGGAGGGGAAAATTTTGCACTGAGCTCACCTTAACAGCATAAATCAGCCCACAGGTTGTGGTGCGCAAATGAAAAATTTTAAAAACCTGTGTACCCAAGGATGTTAAGTAAATGAAAACCATTTGGAGATATAAAATGTCCATTCGCCACCAGGGCGTTCCGAATTGCTAAACATGAAAGTGATACCAGTGTGATACAAGTAGTTTGAAGATATTCGAGTTTAACTATAAAGTAAAGTATGAATCGTTTCAGAGATTAAGATTTTGGAAGGAATTGATTTGTAGTATTTGGCAATGTGATTTAAAAAAAACACCTCTTTTATTTTGTTTCGCAAAAGTAATTTAGCATTATAATAATTCTAGAAACAAATCTAGCTCTACTGCCTATAAACCAAAAATGCATTTTGCACAGGCAAGTTTTCATACCAACCGATTTCCTCAAAACATTAAAATGAATTTGGCTCATTTTATGTAAAAATTTATTTTATCGTAATAAATTTACACTAATTGAACAAAGGTGTACGGCAGCTAACAAAAGGATGGATCGGTCAGTGTCGAAGACCTTGCCCAGACCTGAGGGGAAAAAACTTGTTCCGGTTTGCGTTCGCGGTCGGCCACTTTCGTCAGACGGGCTAGACGAACAAGCCGCGAAATGTTTTATTATTTTTCCACTGCGCTTAACTGTGAGCTTAAGGAGGATTTTTCCATCAATTCAGTGGAATAACATTGATATGTAACTCAGAGTGATACTTCCTTGCTTAGGGTCGTTGCTTCCGAATTGACAGACAGGCGCGGTTAACCAACAAACAGAGCAGCTCTAGAATAAACTATAATATCTATACAGCTAATTCCTTTTTACGGCCTCACGGGTTTGCTACGCGCTGTAAGAACATAAAAGGCTAAAACGCGCTCATATCTTGTCTATTGAGTGGAGTGAGCAATAAAAAGTTATGTTTGGATTACTGTTGCTCTTGAATCGGTGTGGTACCAAAAGTTTGAACTAATGTTCCAATTTGTATGAGTAATTTCTATTCACAACATTTTATTGGCGTATTTTGTTTGTCAAGCTAACCAACTGTAAAAAATTAAAAAAGTTGTGAAAGGTCATCCTGTATTTGGAGCAGCAAACTTGAAAATATTGGCTGACTTTGAATTTTATAAAGTTAAAAAAAGTGTTTCTCATCAGTCTCATGTCTTTTGAAAAAAATATACTCCAAAAACATCAGCTGCTCATTTCATGACAACATGCATTGGTTTGTTGTCACACAAAAAAAAACAATTTGGCTTCTATTTGGGTTAAATATGTGCAACGTGCGACCTATCTCATTTTTGTAAAACGATACTGCGGAACGTGCGGTGTCAATCCCAAAAAAATTCAATCATTTCTGCTAGCTTTACGACAATTAACCCAAGTTGAAGCCAATTAGTGGTTGAACCTTCTGGGAACATCTCGAATTTTTCTTTTGTGGAAAATCTTTCCTTCCGCCAGCCAGCTGAGTTGAACCGGTACTGATGCTGGGTTTTCATGGGCCCAAATGAGGAAGTAATACTGTTATTTCGACATTTTCTTGGGCTGAAAAACACCACACGCGAGTACGGTGTCTTGCCTTTGTGAGTCTGTGCTGCGCAAGGAAACAATAAACTGAATGAGCATCCCATGTAAATGTGTGGATTTTCTTCGGGCCTACGAAAGGCAAAGCTTCTTGAGGAAATTGATGCTCCAAAAATGAGATGTGCGTGCATGTTTTGGAAACGGAAAGCAGCTGTAACTATTTGGCGTCACGTGGAAAAAGCATTTGCTTTTTCTTTCAGTGTGAAAATATTGTTTTGAAAGTAAAGATTGAAATAATTGTGATAAATAAGAAATATTTAGGAAAAGCCGAAACTCAAAAGGCCGAATTATTCGATAGGAAGAATTCTCATTATTGTATAACAAGCAATTTAAATAATAAGCATGTACTTAATTTTTTTTTTTGAATTGTTGTAGCGAGATTTTTTTTAACTTTGTTTATTTATTCAGATTTTCTTATCCATTCACAATCGGTGATTTATCAGCTCAAATTGTTCGGAGATAATGTTACGTTATGACCAACTTTTTATTATAATTGAAAGAGAGCTCTATTTTTTCTGAGAATAGGTGTTTAATCAAAAAATCCTTTGAAACGATTTGACGAAAACTTCTACTAGGTGTGCCTTTAGGGGCGTCATAGTGCCCTACAATTCTTAAACCCCCTGAGTGGTTCACTACGATTTCGCAAATCGACTTTGCTTTGTATTTTTCTATTTGGATGAAACTTAGGGAACAGGGATTGACAAAAGAAGTAACTTTGCATCATAAGGTTTTCCATTTTCAAAATAATAAAATATTTTTAAGTTTTTCATTAAAAAAATCGTCGATTCTGGGACACAAAGCAACCAGGATAGCTGTTATCTTCTTATGTATTCCAAAATTGTCAAACTTACGGACCCAGTCCTGCAACAATTCGACTATAAATATAGTTAAACTTTGTTGTAATTTGTCTGGAAAGCAGTACTATAGGGGATGAATCACAAATTATATCGAAAGTTCCCGTTGTTTTGAAGTTATTAAAATGTTTGTAATAACAATCTTGGCGCAAAAGCTCTGGTTGATGTGTTCCGTTAAATAAAAATACCGCGGTGTTTCAAGACAAACGCTCAGAAAGTTTGACTGTTTGCTATGCGCACGGCAAAATTTCAAGCATTATTTCCAGAGTTTTTTTTTGAAAAGGTCCTATAACCTGTTGTCTTTTATATTTATGCTATATTGGCCGAGATTCCGTGGCCGTGAGGTTACGGGTTTCGCCTTGAAAGTGGAAGGTGATGGGTTCGATTCCTGTCTGGCTCGGCAAAGTCAGATCCCTTAAACGAGTAAATATGCTCACAGGGAATACTGACCGATAGGGGATGGGTTTCGACTAGCGGCGTGCTGGGTTTCCAATCCAGAGGTCGTGAGTTCGATTCTCGTACCGGGATGATGAAGTTATATGTTTATAAGACCTAATAAAAAAAAGTCAAGATTTGTCTGTTACTTACTTTAAGCAATAAATATCATAATGAATCTTTCGGGAGCGCTTAGAAACAATCTATTTAGGAGATTTAAAAAAATTACTCTATTCTGAAATTTATGGATTATTATTGCACACTTTGCACCAAATTCTCCACCCTTGCACCCAAATATTTGCACACATGAAATCCTACCCCTTCTCCCCCCGCTCGCCTAGAGTGGTGCGTGTCTCGACTGAGCTTTGATGCTTTCGAACATTTTAGAACAGTTTCAAACAGGGGAGTGTGGCTTAGATAGTTTTTTTCTGCTGTGGTTTGAGTTGTGCACTTTTGTATAGAGCTTTCCACAAGTTGCACGATTGTCTAAAAATCTCTGAAATCCGCAATAACACGGATAGAAATCCAGCGAGGGCTGGACTCTTGGCGCGGTTGTTATCGGCTTCGGATGCCGATTCCTAAGTTGCTATGGGGCGCGGGTTCGATTCCCGCCTTATCCTCCTGGCCTTCTATCGGAGGGGGACGTAAAACGTCGGTCCATTTGCGTAAAAGTGGGTTTGGGCGACTCACCACACATAACCTTCGGACGCCTAGAGATGAGCAGAAACTTGCAACAGAGACCACAAAAGACCCGGGGGTCGTTCAAGTGGATTGCTTTGCTTTTTTTTAGAAATCCTGCACCCAAAGGTCAGTCGCATGATTGTGATGCATGGCGGCATTAAAGTATATCAGATTCTGCATGAAGTCTGCCTTCATGCATTTTTTGCGATACAGGGGCATGGCCATTTTGCCCGTTACCGACAACTATCGACATTACCGACTGCCCGTTACCGACAACTATCGACATTACCGACTGCTGTTTGCTAAAACATGTTCAAACGAAAGAACACGCAACCTCTTGGTTGGTAATCTGATAAGTTACCACTGCGCTTGATGAAATGAGAGGAATAGAGCACAAGCACATTCTTCACTTTGCGCAGTTTCTCGAGATGCTCCAGCATATATATGTATTGGTGAGAACTACAGATCACTGACGTGTTTACAATAAGGCAAAAATGATATACAGTATGTAAAAAAAGTATTTACACCCCTTGGGCACTATGCACATTTTGTGATGAAACATGTAAAAAATTTAAAGTTTGACAGGAACCTAGTACTACGTTTTGTTCAGAAACTCATGCCAAACATTTTACTACAAAAAGCTCATGAAAAGATGATTTCTATAAAAAGTTATATAACAAATACTATTACGAAAATAAAAAAGGTGCAAAAAAAGTTTGTACACCTTTCGAAAAATTAACATAAATAATGTTATTTGTTGACAAATCACCATAAATCCAGTCTCCCAACTCCAAATAGGCATCCTTGACTGATTAAAAAAAGAATTTGGATTGAATATAAAGTTTACTAACTACTTAGTATAAAAGTTTATATAACTCTGGAAATTCTATATAAAACTTATCTAAACCTAATTTTGCAAACTTTTAATTCAACTAAATGTCAATATATTACCATATAATGGCTAAATACGATTCTATGACAAATTCCGGAATTCCATTTCCCGGAATGGACGTTTTCCGGAATGGACATTATCCGGAATGGACGTTTTCCGGAATGGACGTTATCCGGAATGGACATTATCCGGAATGGACGTTATCCGGAATGAAATTTCCCGGAATGGACGTTTCCCGGAATGGACATTTCCCGGAATGGACATTTCCCGGAAAATGATTTTTTTTATATTACACGATATGAGAATGAATGGAATCTTGCCTACTCGCTCACTTGTGGTTAAGAATTATTTAGTTTGTAGGGGAGCTGGGGGTAAGACGGCCACCCCACTGTTTTACTGAGTATACTAATGAATATTACTAAAATGTTTAGTTATACTGTTCTTCATGCTAAATAATGCATATGGAGTCACCTTTGCAAAAAATATTGTTTGAAATAGTATAAAAATAGCTCAAAATAAACAAATAATTTTTGAACTTGAAACTGGATGTAATTTTCATGAATTACAACTTAGGCATTTTTGTTAGATAACAATATGTTTTCCTGTTTTCAAATATTTTTTCATGTTAAATTGAAGTTTTCCCTAGATTATGTCCCTCGAAAAAGTTAAAAAAATGCGATGAGCTATTTACAAAAAATGTTTAAAAAAATAATTTATTTGGGGGCAAGACGGCCACCTCCTCCGGGGGTAAGACGGCCACCCGCAATTTGTAGATTTTATTTGATATAGGTTATATTTTTGACGATTTTTGACTATTAAGACATATTTGTAGGTAAGGAAAAGCATTTTCAATAAAACTATCCATTTTTAATCAAAATGCTGTTAACTACCGTTTCGACAACATTCTTTACTGTGATATAGCAAAACTCATTGAATAGTATGAAATGCTATCAAACTTTTCATGAAAGTCGCTAATTTAATATTGTTTACATAATTTTGATTTACTTATTCTAATCGAAATACACAAACTAATTATTTTGCATCAAATTGTGTTTGTTTTGTAGTAAAAATTCACAGTTTTTCATAAAATGTGGTCGCAATAATATGAAATTCACTGAGCCAAAATATGAAATTTTTTAAACAGCATTTTTCTGTACATTTGAAAGCTGATTTTTTTCAACCAAAATAGTTATGATGTTCAGAGAAGTCTGTTCAACCAACCATGTAGGTATTTGGGTGGATTTAGCAAAGTTATTAAGTTAATTTATAGCACTGGCCGTCTTACCCCACATGGGTGGCCGTCTTGCCCCGCGTATTTCATATATATACGATTTCAATTATTTATTTTTTTTAAATTGCTGAAAAGTATTGATAATTGGTTTTTAGACCAACTAATTTATGTCATTTCTATAATGGACTAGTAGTAGAACAATATGTACGTAATTTGAGATCAAAATAATCTGTTGTGTAAATTTTATTAGACTTCTCCCTTAGGGTGGCCGTTTTACCCCCATCTCCCCTACCCCGTTGGTTTCACCTAGTCACATTGAAAGAACTCGATATTTTGACAACAATATGAACGATAAATACATGAATGATAAAAAGAAAGTGAAATGTTCGGACATGAACAATAGATGCAGGCGTTGACTATTGAAACAATACTTTATCAACCACCACGAGATGTAACAATGTAGATCGATAGATATTAGACAAACCTCGAGACAAACACTAGATGCCGGGTCCGGTGGTTTAGTGGTTAGCGTGGTAGACTCTAAACCCCAGTATGGCCTGGGTTCAATCCCGGACGAACACGGGGGCATTTTTCGAGACGAGATTTGCCTGATCACGCCTTCTATCGGATGGGGAAGTAAAACACGAAATTCCATCACATCGATTAAAGATCGTGTATTTTTAAAGAAGGGAAAACCTCAAGAAAATACACATTATACTTTGATCTTCTGATAGCATTTTGTTTTCTTGAGACTTTCCCTTCTTTAAAAATACACGATCTTTCATCAAAGTAATGGGATTTTATGTAAGAATTTTCCCTTCTTTTGTTAATTCTACTAAATTTCAACTAGTTTTTCGTTAAAGAACTCTACACTATAAAGAAGGGAAATCCTCTAGAAAAAAAGCTTTCAGAAAATCAATGTATAATGTATATTTTCTTGAGGTTTTCCCTTCTGTAAAAATACACGATCTTTAATCGATGTGATGGAATTTCGTGTAAGAGATTTCCCTTCTTGTGTTAATCAGTTGACTTTTGTGACTAAATTCTATGAAATTTTATTATAAAGCAGAATGATTATTTTCAAAGAAGGGAAAACCTCTAGAAAATAAAAAGCTTTTCAGAAAATCAATGTATAATGTGTACTTCCTTGAGGTTTTTCATTCTTAAAAAATACACTCAAGCTATTTATTTTCTTGAGGTTTTACCTTCTTTGAAAATAATCATCCTGCTTTATAGTAAAATTTGCTAGAATTTAGTCACAATAGTTAACTGATTAACACAAGAACGGAAATCTCTTACGCGAAATCCCATCACATTGATAAAAGATCGTGTATTTTTAAAGAAGGGAAAATCATTGAATTTCTGAAAAGCTTTTCATTTTCTAGAGGTTTTCCCTTCTTTGAAAATAAACATTCTGCTTTATAGTAAATAAAAATAAAATAAATTGGCGATCTCGATTGCGAGATTTCTACTCGAAACTAGATTGTTGAGGCAATTGCAAACCTCGTTTTACACCTGAGCTTCCATCCACCCCGGGATTCGAACTGACGACTTTTGGATTGTGAGTTCAACTGCCTACCAGCGACTAAACCGAGACAGGACTTAGAGAGACGACTCTTACACCTGGACTGAGCTATCGATCTAACCTCTAGGTTAGATCGGGGCAAACATTTACTTCTCCGTCCGACAGAAGGCATGATCAGACGAAAAATGCCACCACCGGGACCGTCTAGAAACGAACCCAGGCCGACTGGGTGAGAGGCAACTTCAATTGCCCCTACACCACGGTTCCCGCACTCTGCTTTTTAGTGCAGAAGCCTTTAATGAAAAACTAGGTAAAATTTAGTTGAATTAACAAGAGAAGGGAAAATTCTTATATAAAATCCCATTACTTTGATGAAAGATCGCGTATTTTTAAAGAAGAGAAAACCTCAAAAAAGTACACATTATACATTGATTATCTGAAAAGCTTTTTATTTTCTTGAGGTTTGGCCTTCTTTGAATACCAACTAAAAATTGGTAGAATTTATTCACAAAAGTGAACTGACTAACAAAAGAAGGAAAAATTCTTACATAACAACACATTGAAAGAATGTTAAAAACAACTAGTGTTTGTCTAATATCTATCGATTTACATTGTTACATCTCGTGGTGGTTGATAAAGTATTGTTTCAATAGTCAACGCTTGCTTCTATTGTTCATGACCGAACATTTCACTTTCTTTTTATCATTCATGTATTTATCATTCATATTGTTGTCAAAATATCGAGTTCTTTCAATGTGACTAGGTGAAACCAACGGAGTACAAACTAAATAATTCTTAACCACAAGTGAGCGAGTAGGCAAAATTCCATTCATTCTCATATCAGGTAATATAAAAAAAATCATTTTCCGGGAAATATCCATTCCGGGAAACGTCCATTCCGGGAAATTTCATTCCGGATAACGTCCATTCCGGATAATGTCCATTCCGGGAAATGGAATTCCGGAATTTGTCATAGAATCCTAAATACACATTTTGGAGTGGGATAACACCGTTTTGGGGGTATTTGTATCAATAGAATAGATTTTTCGTTGGAATTTCGTACCAACCCGGAATTACGTCGTAGGAAAATCCGCCTGCATCCGAACCGGTCCACGATTCACAAGTCAACCTATGTGGAATCGGAAAGGGCATAAAATTTCCGATCTTTTGATACCCAAACATCTAGGTTTTCTTTAAAACCTACGTTTTTAAATACCTAAGCAAAAACGTTGTTATGGTTTCGTTTGAGCAACCTGCCAAAAATGTATGGAATTTCGTAATTTTTGTTTTCGTGGATCAAACTTACTTTTTGCCCAGGTATTTAAAAACGTAGGTTTTAAAGAAAACCTAGATGTTTGGGTATCAAAAGATCGGAAATTTTATGCCCTTTCCGATTCCACATAGGTTGACTTGTGAATCGTGGACCGGTTCGGATGCAGGCGGATTTTCCTACGACGTAATTCCGGGTTGGTACGAAATTCCAACGAAAAATCTATTCTATCGATACAAATACCCCCAAAACGGTGTTATACCCACTCCAAAATGTTTATTTAGCAATTCTATGGTAATATATTGACATTTAGTTGAATTAAAAGTTTGCAAAATTAAGTTTAGATAAGTTTTATATAGAATTTCAAGAGTTATATAAACTTTTATACTAAGTAGTTAGTAAACTTTATATTCAATCCAAATTCTTTTTTTAATCAGTCAAGGATGCCTATTTGGAGTTGGGAGACTGGATTTATGGTGATTTGTCAACAAATAACATTATTTATGTTAATTTTTCGAAAGGTGTACATACTTTTTTTGCACCTTTTTATTTTCGTAATAGTATTTGTTATATAACTTTTTATAGAAATCATCTTTTCATGAGCTTTTTGTAGCAAAATGTTTGGCATGAGTTTCTGAACAAAACGTAGTACTAGGTTCCTGTCAAACTTTAAATTTTTTACATGTTTCATCACAAAATGTGCATAGTGCCCAAGGGGTGTAAATACTTTTTTTTACATACTGTATGTGCTTGCTGCAAAAATGGTTACAAAATGTAACATTTTTTGCAGCAAATCCACTGTTGCAGATTTTGAAAATTTTGGAAAATCGTAAGAGATACCCCCAGGCTCGATTCTTTAGGTAAACATAAGTAACTGTGCAAATTTTAAGCCAAACCGGCTAAGGGTTAAGGGTCGCTTTTTATCGTTGAAGATTCGGAAAAAATGAGGAAAACCAAAAATTTCAAAATTCCGCCAAAAGGTGGCGTTAAATGTGTCGGATCATTGTCAAGTGTGAGATTCTTATGTAAAATTTTATGTCAAACAAATTTGTCCAAGACCGCAAAACGATCAATTTTTTAGGGTTCGAAGAATGATTTATGATACTTTGCCAATGTTTTTCAAAATGTATTTTTTCTGGGGTCAACTTTGACTAACATTTTCTATATTATTTGTAAAAAACAAGTATGCAGTAATTTTTCAATGTCCTAGACTATGCTTCTTTGCATTTTTCTTCAATTTAAATCCTTGACCTGGTGCACAGTTTATACTAACAGGCTATCGTAACCAATAAAACAACAAATTACAAATTACAATAGTATCATTCTATAGCAGAAAATGTAAACAGCACGCAAGGCTGTAAAAACATGGAACATGGAACATGGAGGAAGACAAAAGGTAATGAATGACAGAAGGTGGTAGAATAAGCCAAATAAAAAACATAAACTAAACAAGATAAATTTAAATTAATATACTAAAAGTGTAACAAGAAAAACATAAAACAAGGGAAGTTAAAATATAATATCGTTTCAAGTTAAAAAATTATTTAAAAAAAGTAGCTTACTCCGGGACAACTACATTCTTCGTTTTCAATTCAATTTAGGTAATTTATATGGAGCCTTTGCCATTTTTTCTCGAGCAGGTTGAAATATTTGTAATGGTCTTAGGGTGGTACAAATTTTATTTAAAGTTTTTGTCACTCCCCGCCCCCTTCAAAGTTGGCCCGAAAAATCAGGGGGCAAAAAATTTTTTTTCAAAAAACTTCAAAATTTCAATGGAAATTTAAGTGCAATCAGCTGAAATTGATTTAAAATGCATTCCCCTGCGTTTTAAATCATTTTAGCATGTTTGGGTTGATTTAAGCATTTTAAAACACTTTTTGCATTCAAATGTTGAGACTATGGCTTGCTATTAAAAGTTTTATATACTTTTTTTTTATTTTTTTCGCCCCTAATAGATCCCGGCCAGAGCCGAGGGACAAAAACTTTGAAACATATTAGCATCGGCCTTATTCAAATTCAAATATCTTGTACTTGACATTTCAATTCTCATTCAAAATTGGGTTGGCGCAAACAAATCAGGTATGAACTTAAAAAATATATGCTATGCTTATACTATCGTTTTACAATTTTTATTTTGTTAATCAACTTTACCAAAGACGTCCGTTATCACTATACCACTCATATATCCAATGTTCACACTAGATGTTCTGCCCTGTCCTTATTCCTACCGATTGGAGTTTTGAGGAGCACATCATATGTGTGGTCACCACGAGGACTCCTTTCTCGCACATACGATCTCCCAAACTGGAGTTTCTGTGTTGATCTCGCCGTACTCCTTGTACCTAGCATACATAAATCGTCCTCCTGCTGCCCTCTGCCATCATAACTGTCCTTTATACTGGCGCGCTTTTCCTCTCGTGAGAGCCGCAGCAGAGAGTTTGTGTCTTTCTCTATGTACACTCCAGTTGGAGCGCATGTTTATATACCACCGCCGGAGTTCGGAGCATAGGATTCCTCGTGGCATCGAAACTGCACGAGAGGATGGCAAAATATAGCCGGCTTTGCTGTTGCTGCTGCTGCTTCCCGCTTGTTGGATCCCGAAAGCCAGAGTCGCATCGCCCCCCAAAAAACACACACACACACGACCGACCGAAACATCCGAACGTCTCGAATCGGAACGCTCGTTGTTGGGGCCATGAGTCACACACGGTTCTAACTTTCAGTGCTCGATTGCATACCCAACAAGTCAAACATAAATAGCTGGATAGGATAATTATATGCGCCCCCAGTGAGAGTGTGATTCGAATCGACAACAGGATCTATTAATAAGTCCGGAAAGGAAAGAAATTGCAGAAAACACGTTTTTTCGTTTTCACATGCTCTCTATGTATCGAAGGTGTGCATTGCTCTCCACACTTTGACGCCGAGCATCTTCAGGTGTTACGAAGCTTTCTGTACGTGCAAGTGTTGGTGATAATGCGCGCATGAAATCCCGTTGAGATAACTCGATCCAATGCAACGATTTTCTCAATGATTGGGTTGTTTACAAGGAAAGAAAGAAGAAGAAACACACAGCAGAACTAAAAAGGCCCAAAGTTGGAGTAAATAATTAATTAGACTTTTATCAATGATAAAGAATCGAAGAGATATCACAATCAAGCAAAAACAGTAATCAAGTAGAAAAAGATAAATCAAATAGAAAAGTAGCCAAAGGAGACCGACAAAATCGACCGTTCGACATTCGGTGGAAACACCCTGAACGGGAACGAGCTTCGCGCCCGTTTTTCATCTTTTTCCGCCTACTTTGTTGGGGTGTGTGTTTGTTTGTGCGCGCTGCAACAGGGCAAGAATGTTTATCTACATCATATCGTCATCATCGCAGGGACCTTGCCGTTTGATATCAGCCGTTTGAGTCCACCGTGATTTCGATGAGGGTTGACAGTTGACAAGTTTGCCCCTCAGACACGGTCCAGGCTTTCGCTAGGAATGGGGCGGCGGACGATCTGAGCCCTCGATGACGAACTGCCAGTTTTTGTTGAGTGCATCGTCGCCGGATCCGGACTTTGAGTCGCGCGCGGGTTCTGTGTAGTTTTGGTTTTTTGTGTAATTTCCACGCCGTGGTCTGACTTTTGGATTTATCGCGCTCCAGTTCACAATCACAGTGAACGTGTGTGTGTGTTTGTGTGCCGCTGTTTATGAATATAGTGTGTAAACAAACTATTTCGGCGGGACACGAATTTGGGTTCGCGCGGTTTTGCCGGCTTTCGAAAGAGTTCATCGTGTTCTAGTTTGACTGACGTGGGTGCGGCGACACACGTGACGTGTTTGCAACACTACAACTGAGTGACAGTTTTCGGCGCGCGGTGCGTGATGGTGAATTATGTGTGAATTTTGTGAGTGTGAAAACGACTGACAACTCATGCGTAACGTGTTACTGCTAAGTGGCTCGATCATGGACATACCAGGTGTGAACGATGGCTGGGAGCTGGAGGTGAACCCGTTGATGCAGGAAATGCAGGCGCACAGGGAGGACGAGTACTTCAATCCGCAGGAGGTATGAGATCAGTGAATTTTACAATGTTTTTTTTTTCATATTTTATGTTCAGAAGTTCGCTATATCTGCACAAGGATTGGGCATAGGACAATGGTCAATATGGAGACATTTATGTAAAATTGTCTGGGGAATCGATTCTCACTACCGTTTTTTTTTTTAAATTTGACGTTTTGACCACTTTTCAAAAAAATAGCTTTAGTAAATGATATTTGTATTTTTTTAGGAGAGACATACAATCCTGCATTTTTCTTGAGTCTTTTTATAACATCTTAAGGGGCTACATACATGTAGAAAATCACAAAATTTCATATTACAGAAAATTCACTAAATTCACGAAAAAGATGATTTTCAATCACTCCTGAATGTTTCATGCAGTTATTTCGTGATTAAACTAAGTAAGAGGCGATTTAAGTTTACAATTTTGCAATGCGCAAAGTGAACTGTCAAATTTTGTGAAGGTTTCTGTCACGATATCTCGAGATGGGATGGACCAAATTGGCTGAAATTTGGGGTGAAGACTCCCAACATATATCCCGTGTGCATGACGAAGCCCGATTTTAAAATTTTGCATTTTAAAAAAATAAAAAAATCAAAAACTGTCGATTTTTCATATGAAAAACATAAAAATATTTTTATCGTTTTTAAAAATTAAGTGTTTGAAAATCGGCCTTCGTCATGCACACAGGACCGGTTTAACGTATCTTCACCAAAATTTTTAGCCGATTTGGTCAAAGCAGTGTTGAGATATCGTGGCACCCGTTTTTTGAAACTGCTTACTTCAAATGCTTATATCTCTGCAATGGTACATCCAAATGTCTTCATATTTTAGTTAATAGATGAAAATGTAAACAGCAGAAAGATTTGAAAAAAAGTTTTAATGTGTCCTCTTACCCACATCTGCCATATTTGACGATTTACATGTATGTAACCCTTTAAGCTATATCCTCAAAAAATTTGAACGAAAACAAATCGTGACATTATTTATTTATTTTGTATCATTCTCTTTTCTTTTCTTTTTGTCCTACAAAAAAAAAACAAGAAAAAAAACGACATTTTCCAACAACGGTTATGACGTGTCACAAGTGTGCACGATCATTTTGATGATGAATTGGTCTATGTCACAATGTGTATTGCGATATCCGGGAAACGGAAGCGAGTTCCTAAAATAGGGTTGAAACATCTTGTAGTGTTTGTTAAGTATAGCAAAACGTCATCATTAACTCATTTTCGACCAAAAGTGTCTATGTCACAAGATAGCACACATCAGACGATATGTTTCCCAGTATGCTTCTTCTGACTGGCTAGCTCGCCGCTTTGCAAAAGAACTGTGAACTGTGTGAGCTTTCAATAAACAAATACTAAGAATATTTATAATCATAGCCGAATATACATATGTATACAGCAGTTCCATATGAAAGTTATAAAAAAGGCAATATGTGTTAGGGTACCAACATTTTTGTAATTGACCACCCTAACACGGCGTAGGCCACCCTAATGGCCAAACAAAAAAAAATACGGGTCTAATTATTTTGGCCAAGGAACCCCAGAAAAATTTTGAGCCAAATCGAAGCACTTTTTTTTTCTTCAACTTTCATATGGAACTGCTGTATAGATCAAATCCACCAAAACGTATTGGAAACTAGTTTCTATGGAGACGCATGGTACTAAATTCGATTTTTAGGTTGAATATGAAACATTTTCATGAAAAATTGGGTTTAATTCACATTTTAAATCATATTTGCTGTAAGGCCGTTGAAATATACTCAAAGTTGAAACATAAAACTATTAATTTATCTTTTATATTATCTAAATTTCAATCAGTAGAACTGGACGTATCCCCCTACATAACGAGATATTGAAAAATATTTCTAGATTCGTGGAAAGAGACCAACATTACCATATAGAATAGAGATTAACGATCATCGTAAGGGGTTGGACTGTGTGGGTTGACAGAACTTGACCCATATGAAATTTAAAGTTATTAATATTTCTGTTTATTTAGAACACAAGCACACCTAACTAGTTTTTCACTTGGCAAATCTTGATATTTTTACATCTTTGCATTTACATTGACACCAATTCAATATCGCAAGTTATGAAAATGCTTTGCTCTTTCAAATTAAAACATCAAACTGTAGCGTTTCCATAACTGTGGATAATATTCTTACTTATCAGTGTGATATCTAACGCCTCTGTTAATTCCATAATAAACCGACAATCTACCCCTCGACAGTCTAATCTATCCTTTCGCCAGTTGGAGGTAGTTTTTGGATTTACGTTTCAAAGCAGAAGCCACCACCCCATGTTCCGGACGGAACAGGCTGAGCCGGAAACTTTCTTGGTTCACCACCACTGCTGAGAAGTATGCAAACGTTTCTAATATAGATATGAATTTTTCCTTCCTCGCCCATTAAGTTATAATTTCTAACCATATTTAAATTTCACTCCTTCAAACGTGGGTTCTGATCCAATGAGGCTCGGGGAAGAACCGGAACCCCTTTTTCAGGTTCGTAGATAATGTGCAGTGCCGAGCCGGAGAAAATAGAAATGGGAATATTAATGATTCGAAAAGGTTAATAAAAATGAAGTTGTTGGAACACGCTGTTGAAACGATGTCGGCATTATACAGTTTCTTGTTTTTGGAATTTAAAACAGTAGCGCAAAATGGGTACCGACTCTGGAGCACTGAGTAGAACCGTACTTTTGCTACCGAGTGACGATGATGAAGAGATGAGGGTGCGAAACCGGTTCTGAATAAAAGTGTGAGCTTTTCAATAAAAAGGGTTTTTACGGAAAGTAGAAAGTTATGTATGGATTCAACTTTTTGCGGAATGTACCTTTCTGCAATTTTGTACAAGCCTGTGGTATTTTCTATGATACGTTGCCTTTAAAATATGGAAAGAAATGTTTTTTTTTTAAATTAAATTCTTCAAATGCTGATATTGAATAAATTTACTGAAGAAACATTCGTTGAAATGAAACCGCAAAAGCATTAATATGATTATTGAATATAGACAAAATTCCCGCAAATTCTTTTAACAACTCGTTAACGTTGTCCCGACCCCTCTTCGATTTGCGTGAACTTTGTCCTAAGAGGTAACTTTTGTCCCTGATCACGAATCCGAGGTCCGTTTTTTGATATCTCGTGACGGAGGGGCGGTACGACTCCTTCCATTTTTGAACATGCGAAAAAAGAGGTGTTTTTTAATCATTTGCAGCCTGAAACGGTGATGAGATAGAAATTTGGTGTCAAAGGGACTTTAATGTAAAATTAGACGCCCGATTTGATGGCGTACTCAGAATTCCGAAAAAAAACGTATATTTCATCGAAAAAAACACAAAAATGGTTTTAAAAATTCTCCCATTTTCCGTTACTTGACTGTAAATTTTTTTGGAACATGTCATTTTATGGGAAATTTAATGTTCTTCTCGAATCTACATTGACCCAGAAGGGTCATTTTTTCATTTAGAACAAAATTTTTCATTTTACAATTTCGTGTTTTTTCTAATTTTGCAGGGTTATTTTTTAGAGTGTAACAATGTTCTACAAAGTTGTAGAGCAGACAATAACAAAAATTGATATATATTGATATATATACATAAGGGGTTTGCTTACAAACATCACGAGTTATTGCGATTTTACGATTTTTTTTTAAAGTGCAACAAATTTTTGTTTGTTTATTTTTTACAAAAATGGATTCTATTGCCAATGTCTGTACCCTTCAGTGCATACATATTTAGTTAGCTAACGATCAAGATTATGGTTATTTTTTTATTCTAGTGGACTTCGGACTTCATCAAAATATCTGAGATCCGGCTTCCAAAAAGTGCATAAATAACACTTAAGTGTTAATAACTTTTGATAGGGTTGTCAGACATTCAATGTTTTGGACTCGTTGCAATGGTCTTAAAAATAATGTCTTAACGGTGCACAAAAAAGTGCTTTTTGTACATAGATTATTGTTACACACATTCAGTAACTTAAAAACTATAGGAACAATCAATGTTCGATTCATCCCCTAAATTACTGTCTACATTTGAGCAGTTCTCTAGGATTTTGGTCATTCGATTTTTGTTGTATTTTTTAATCCGGCTGAAACTTTTTTGGTGCCTTCGGTATGCCATTTTGCATCATTAGTTTGTCCATATAATGTTCCATACAAATTTGGCAGCTATCCATACAAAAATTATGTATGAAAATTCAAAAATCTGTATCTTTTGAAGGAATTTTTTGATCGATTTGGTGTCTTCGGCTAAGTTGTAGGTATGGATATGGACTACACTGGAAAAAAATGATACACGGTAAAAAAAATTTGGTGATTTTCTTATTAAACTTATTATCACTAAAACTTGATTTGCAAGAAACACTATTTTTATTTTTTTTTAATTTTTTGATATGTTTTAGAGGACATCAAATGCCAACTTTTCAGAAATTTCCAGGTTGTGCAAAAAATCACTGAGCGAGTTATGAATTTTTGAATCAATACTGATTTTTTCAAAAAATCGAAATTATGGTCGCAAAAATTTTTCAACTTCAGTTTTCGATGTAAAATCGAATTTGCAATCAAAAAGTACTTAAGTGAAATTTTGATAAAGTGCACCGTTTTCATGTTAAATCCATTTTTAGGTGATTTTTTTTGAAAATAGTCGTCGTTTTTCATTTTTTTAAATTAGTGCACATGTTTGCCCACTTTTGAAAAAAATATTTTTGAAAAGCTGAGAAAATTCTCTATATTTTGCTTCTTAGGACTTTGTTGATACGACCTTTAGTTGCTGAGATATTGCAATGCAAAGGTTTAAAAACAGGAAAATTGATGTTTTCTAAGTCTAACCCAAACAGCCCACCATTTTTCAATGTCGATATCTCAGCAACTAATGGTCCGATTTTCAATGTTAATATATGAAACATTTGTAAAATTTTCCGATCTTTTCGAAAACAATATTTTCAAAATTTTCAAATCAAGACTAACATTTCAAAAGGGCTAAACATTCAATATTACGCCCTTTTGAAATGTTAGTCTTGATTTGAAAATTTTGAAAATATTGTTTTCGAAAAGATCGGAAAATTTTACAAATGTTTCATATATTAACATTGAAAATAGGACCATTAGTTGCTGAGATATCGACATTGAAAAATGGTGGGCTGTTTGGGTGAGACTTAGAAAACATCAATTTTCCTGTTTTTAAACCTTTGCATGGCAATATCTCAGCAACTAATGGTCGTATCAACAAAGTCCGAAGAAGCAAAATATAGAGAATTTTCTCAGCTTTTCAAAAATATTTTTTTCAAAAGTGGGCAAACATGTGCAATAATTTTAAAAAATGAAAAACTGCGACTATTTTCAAAAAAGTCACCTTAAAATGGATTTAACATGAAAACGGTGCACTTTATCAAAATTTTACTAAAGTACTTTTTGATTGCAAATTTGATTTTACATCTAAAAATGAAGTTGAAAAATTTTTGCGACCAATATTTCGATTTTTTGAAAAAAAATCAGTATTGATTCAAAAATTCATAACTGAGCAATTCTCTACAAAACCGGCCGATTTCGACCATTTTTATTTTTTGTATTTTTTGATTTGGCTCAAACTTTGTGGGGGCCTTCCCTATGACCAAAGAAGCCATTTTGCATCATTAGTTTGTCCATATAAATTTCCATACAAATTTGGCAGCTGTTCATACAAAAATGGTACGTCAATATTCGAAAATCTGTAACTTTTGAAGGAATTTTTTGATCAATTTGGTGTCTTCGGCAAAGTTGTAGGTATTGTTAAGGACTATTTAGAAAAAAATAGGTACACGGAAAAAAAAATTTCCCGATTTTTTTATTAACTTTTTTTTTACAAAAACTCAAATTCCCAAAATACGTATTTTTTGATTTTCGAGATTTTTTGATATGTTTTAGGGGACAAAAATCCGCAACTTTTGAGCTATAAAGAAACATGGTCAAAAAATCTGCCGCCGAGTTATGATTTTTTGAAAAACTGGTGATTTTTGGAAAAAATCGAAATTTCATACATAAAATTTTTTTGACCTAATATTTTATGCAAAATTGAATTTGCAATCGAAAATTACTTTACAGATTTTTTGATAAAGGGCCCCGTTTTCAAGATATAGCCACCGAAAGTTTGATTTCAGCGAAATATTTGCAGTTTTTCGATTTTTAAAAATAGTGACCATGAGTGACCATTTCTAAAAATATTTTTTTTGAAAAGTTCAGAAAATTTGCTATAAAATTGTCTAAGAGACATCGAAGATTGGACCACTGGTTGCTGAGATACAGCGGCTTAAAGAAAAAGAAACACGAAAATTGAAGTTTTCTAAGTCTCACCCAAACAGCCCACCATTTTCTAATGACAATATCTCAGCAATTAATGGTTCAATTTTCAATGTTAATACATGAAACATTCGTGAAATTTTTCGATCTTTTCGAAAAAAATATTTTGATTTTTTTTAAATCAAGACTAACATTTTAAAAGGGCCATACATTGAATATCATGCCCATTTAAAATGTTAGTCTTGATTTAATTTTTTTCACAATATTTTTTTTCGAAAAGATCGAAAAATTTCACGAATGTTTCATGTATTAACATTGAAAATTGAACCATTAATTGCTGAGATATCGTCATTAGAAAATTTTGGGCTGTTTGGGTGAGACTTAGAAAACTTCAATTTTCGTGTTTCTTTTTCTTTAAGCCGCTGTATCTCAGCAACCAGTGGTCCAATCTTCGATGTCTCTTAGACAATTTTATAGCAAATTTTCTGAACTTTTCAAAAAAAATATTTTTAGAAATGGTCACTCATGGTCATTATTTTTAAAAATCGAAAAACTGCAAATATTTCGCTGAAATCAAACTTTCGGTGGCTATATTTTGAAAACGGGGCCCTTTATCAAAAAATCTGTAAAGTAATTTTCGATTGCAAATTCAATTTTGCATAAAATATTAGGTCAAAAAATTTTTATGTATGAAATTTCGATTTTTTCCAAAAATCACCAGTTTTTCAAAAAATCATAACTCGGCGGCAGATTTTTTGACCATGTTTCTCTATAGCTCAAAAGTTGCGGATTTTTGTCCCCTAAAACATATCAAAAAATCTCGAAAATCAAAAAATACGTATTTTGGGAATTTGAGTTTTTGTGAAAAAAAGTTAATAAAAAAATCGGGAAATTTTTTTTTCCGTGTACCTATTTTTTTCTAAATAGTCCTTAACAATACCTACAACTTTGCCGAAGACAAAAAATCAAAAAATTCCTTCGAAAGTTACAGATTTTCGAATATTTACATACCGTTTTTGTATGAACAGCTGCCAAATTTGTATGGAAATTTATATGGACAAACTAATGATGCAAAATGGCTTCTTTGGTCATAGAGAAGGCCCCCACAAAGTTTGAGCCAAATCAAAAAATACAAATAAAATCCATTTCCGGTTTTGGTAGAGAATTGCTCAACTCGCTCAATGATTTTTTGCACAACCTGGAAATTTCTGAAAAGTTGGCATTTTATGTCCTATAAAACATATCAAAAAATAAAAAAAATTAAAAATAGTGTTTTTTTGCAAATCAAGTTTTAGTGATAAAAAGTTAAATAAAAAAATCACCAAATTTTTTTTACCGTGTATCATTTTTTTCCAGTGTAGTCCATATCCATACCTACAACTTTGCAATAAAATAATAAAAAAATATAAAAATTTAAATAACAAGCCATAGTCTTCACACTTAAATGAAAAAAGTGTTTTAAAATGCATTTTACACTAGTTCAGTTGTTTTGCAATCATTAGTTTTCAAAAAATCTAAGATCTGACAAAAACAAAAATTGCATCGTAAAAAAAGATTTTGCATCGAAAATTTTCAAAAAATCTTAAGATTTTTTAATAAACCCAGACATGCTAAAAATGATTTTAAACGCAGGAGAATGTATTTTAATTTGATTTCAGCTGGTTGCACTTGAATTTTCATGGAAATTTTGAAGTTTATTGTAAAAATATTTTTTTGCCCCCCTGATTTTTCGGGCCAATTTTGTAGGGGGGGTGACAAAAACTTTTCAAAAAATTTGTACCAGCCTTAGGGATCTTGAGTTTATTTGATCTTATTATTATATTTAATGAAAAGAATCACGTGTTATATTTGTGAAAATTGCTTATTTATGGCTAATAAGGTTTTTTAAAGGCTTGAATAATACCATAAACTTAAAACACAGTCGAAAGTTACACAGTTACAAGTTATTTAATTTATTCAATCTTATTGAACATTTACAGATTTTTCAGTGTGTGTCCCAAACAAAGGCGATGTGACGGAAACCTTCGGGCTCACCCGGATTTTGATTAGTTTTTTGCCTTAGTAGCAATGTTTTAATACAACGAAAAATCTTCTAAAAATCGCGATTTACGATTTACTAAAAAAAAAAATCAAATTATTCGCTCTACAGCATTGTCTTGGCGTTCTCGATTGCGAGATTCCGAAACTAGGTGTCCGAAGGCTTGATTGTTGAGGCAATTGCAAACCTCTTTTTACACTTTAGCTTCCATCCACCCCGGGATTCGAACTGACGAACTTTGGAGTGTTAGTCCAACTGCCGCCTAACAGCGACTCCAAAGAGATAGGGACAGGGAGACGACTCCTACACCTGGACTGAGATAACGACCTAACCTCTAGCCCAAGTAACATTTTTAAACCAACAAGCCACCACCAAGTTTTATTAAGGGTTTATAGTAGCATCTTCACTGCCTAATAGTTTTATTTGGGCATTCACCGCAACCAACAAGCAAGAGCTAATTAATAGGTTCTAACAGGGTTTTATGCCTCGGACATAAAACCGGGTGGAAATAAAAGCCGACTGGCTTTCAATAAGGTTTTATGAAAGTTTTAATAGAGGCTTGAAAACCAGATGGCAATGCCATGCCAAACGGTTTTATCGCATGCTTTGTTAAAACCTAGGGTGTTGTAGCTGTCAAGTGCCATTAGGCATGTAAAAAGCTCACTTAAAACCATAAGCTCCTAAAAGAGCATTTATCGCGGCCAAATAGCAATGCATAAATATGGCGCTAAACACGTGGTCTGATTGAATATGATTGACCGCCATCTTGATTGAAAAAATAGAAAACTGAAAAATTTGATTTAAATTTGATGAAAACACACATTTATGCTGAATTTCTGGTATGATTTATATAGCGATGGATGTTTTAAAATATTTTGAACATTTTTTTCAAAGAATTGCAATAAAATATTTTTTAACATTAAACACTATGATTACAAAATATTATTTTTTGATGAAGCGAGTTGAATTTTTTGGCTCTATCTCCCCTACATTTATCAATAAAATTTCAACCGCAGCTGAATTTGAGGCATCAATTGCGAGAAATTATTATCAAATTATTTGGATTACCTCTTATATCTATTATTTATCATCGCCATTTTTGACAACCATCTCCATAATTTCATTTGGCAAGACGAAGACTTATTTTTGCCAACATAAAACCTATTTGGCATAAGACGTTTGAAGACGTATGAAATGTCATTTTTCCATAACTCCTGACTAGGTTTTAACAAAGGTTTTATCAAGGCTTTGAGGATGTTGTTAGGATTCAGTTGTAAAGCCTTGAACTCCTATGTAGGTTTTATAAATAGGCCGTAACAACCTTTTGCGGAGGTCCTTTTGGGTTTTAAGTGGGGTTTATCAAGGTTCTGGGGAGTTTGTTACGACTAAGGGGTTTTAATGGTGGTTTTGGCTGAAAGGTTTTATAGCGGTTGCGGCAACTTTGATAAAGCCTAAAATGTTACTTGGGAGGTTAGACCGGGGCCAACATTTACTGTCCCGTCCGACGGAAAGCGTGATCTGACAAATCTCGTCTCGAAATATGCAACCGGAACTTTCTGAGATCGAATCCAGGCCAACTGGGTGAGAGGTAACCACTAGCGTGGTTCACGTTTCTATGAAAAAGACAAAAGTTGTTATTTTGTCTTGCATCAACCGGAATTTTGTTCTTTTATGTCCCCAGAAGCACTCCTGAAAATTTGAGCCCATTTGGTAAGGTCTAGGAGCTCCAGTTTTAATTTGAAATTTATATGGGATTTTGATTTATTTTCCATGGGAAACTATCTTTTTTACATTGTATTAGGATTTTTTTTTTATAAATCGATGAAATGACTTGATTCTTATAGTAGGAGATAGGTTTTGAACTGGGGAACAACTTTGTAGAACATACCAACATGCTAGGAAGCGACCCTTTAAAGATACAGATACTTTTAGATGGTGGCTTTTGAAGGGGCCAGCCACCATCTAAAAGTATCTGTATCTTTAAAGGGTCACTTCCTAGCATGTTTGTATGTTCTACAAAGTTGTTCCCCAGTTCAAAACCTATCTCCTACTATAAGAATCAAGTCATTTCATTGATTTATTAAAAAAAATCCTAATACAATGTAAAAAAAGATAGTTTCCCATGGAAAATAAATCAAAATCCCATATAAATTTCAAATTAAAACTGGAGCTCCTAGACCTCACCAAATGGGCTCAAATTTTCAGGAGTGCTTCTGGGGACATAAAAGAACGAAATTCCGGTTGATGCAAGACAAAATAACAACTTTTGTCTTTTTCATAGAAACGTGAACCACGCTAGTAACCACGCTTACCCCTACACCACGGGTCCCGGTGCGATTTACTGAAAAAAATTATATTTTCATAGGGAATATCATATTTTGTTCTAAAACCTTGAAAAATGCGTCCAAATTGTACCGTATTTCACTTAAGGGGTTACATACATGTAGAAAATAACAAAATTTCATATTACAGAAAATTGATTTAATCAACTTAAAGGATGATTTTCAATCACTCCTGAATGTTTCATGAAGATATTTTATGATTAAAGTAAGTTACAGACGATTTAGGCTGAACATTTTGCCATGCGCAAAGCGAACTGTCAAACTTTGCGAGCGTTTTTCTCTGAACACAGAGTTGATTTACAATATTTATGTTGATTTACGATATCTCGAGATGGGATGGACCAAATTGCCTGAAATTTTAGGTGAAGACTCGCAAGACATATCCCGTGTGCATGACGAAGCCCGATTTTGAAATTTTGCATTTAAAAAAAAATACAAAAATCAAAAACTTTCGATTTTTGATATGAAAAACATAAACATATTTTTATCTTTTTAAAAAATAAACTTTATGAAAATCGGCCTTCGTCATGCACACAGGACCGGTGTAACGAGTCTTCTCCAAAATTTTGAGCCGATTTGGTCAAGACAGTGTTGAGATATCGTGGCATCCGTTTTTTGAAAATGCTAACTTCATATAGCTGTATCTCGGCAATGATACAACTAAATATCTTCAAATTTATTTTGTTAACCCGTATAGGCCTGGGTGAAATTGGAATCACTAAAATGGCCATAACTCAGCGAAAACTCAACCAATTTGCATGCTTCTTTATTAGTTGGACTCGTTAGAATGTCATTTTTCCGAAAATGACCCATAGAACCCGGAAATGTTCCGGTGGCCGGAGATATTCCGGTGGGTCACTGGGTCAAACAGGGTCAAAAATGGCCATTTTTGGGTCCCGCACTTTTTTGTTAATAGAAAACTTGGAAAAAACACATTTTTTCATGTTACGATCTTTGTTCTACCAACAGACAATACTGACTATGGATTTTGCATCACCGGGGATGTTCCGGACTGAGCGGGCAGGTTCCCTACCCCGGGGGAACCGGTCAAGGGACGGTCAGGAATAAAACTATTTCTATCATGGCAATATGGGTGTCAAAGTTCATCATTTTCAAAATCAAGCTCATCTATGATCCCCAAAACCACTTTTGGACCGAAATGGCCACTTTGGGACCGGTTCCCGGTACTCCGGTGAAACTCGGAATATAGCAAATTACGGGATTATTTCTGAATAATTTTTGACAGGGCAATATGGATGTCAAAGTTGATCATTTTCAAAACAAAGCTCATCCATGATCACCAAAACCACTTATGGACCGATCTGGCCACTTTGGGACCGGTTCCCGGTACTCCGGTGAAACCCGGAATAAGGCAAATTACGGGATTATTTCTGAATAATTTTTGACTGGGCAATATGGATGTCAAAGTTGATAATTTTCAAAACAAAGCTCATCCATGATCACCAAAACCACTTTTTGACCGATCTGGCCACATTGGGACCGGTTCCCGGTACTCCGGTGAAACCCGGAATAAGGCAAATTACGGGATTTTTCTGAATAATTTTTGACAGGGCAATATGGATGTCAAAGTTCATCATTTTCAAAATTTAGCTCATCCATGATTCCCAAAACCACTTTTGGACCGATCTGGCCACTTTGGGACCGGTTCCCGGTACTCCGGTGGAACTCGGAATATGGCAAATTACGGGATTATTTCAGAATAATTGTTGACAGGGCAATATGGATGTCAAAGTTCATCATTTTCAAAATCAAGCTCATCTATGATCATCAAAACCACTTTTGGACCGATCTGGCCACATTGAGACCGGTTCCCGGTACTCCGGTGGAACTCGGAATATGGCAAATTACGGGATTATTTCTGAACAATTTTTGACAGGACAATATGGATGTCATAGTTCATCATTTTCAAAATCAAGCTCATCCATGATTCCCAAAACCACTTTTGGACCGATCTGGCCACTTTGGGACCGGTTCCAGGTACTCCGGTGAAACTCGGAATAAGGCAAATTACGGGATTATTTCTGAATATTTTTTGGCAGGGCAATATGGATGTCAAAGTTCATCATTTTCAAAATCAAGCTCATCCATGATCATCAAAACCACTTTTTGACCTATCTGGCCACTTTGGGACCGGTTCCCGGTACTCCGGTAAAACCCGGAATTTGGCAATTTACGGGATTATTTCTGAACAATTTTTGCGAGGGCAATTCCATTGTGTAGTAACCATGAATCAATTTTTTCCGATATGGCCATTTTGGGAGAAGAAGACGACTAAACTAAGAACTATCTAATAATAAAACTCTTTCAGCAAAAAAAAAAAAAAATACTAGACAATGTGAATGTCAAAATGAAACATGATGAACTTGTACAATCAAATTGCCTGGTAAAAAATTGCTCTAAAAACGTGGCCAGATCTGTAAAAAAGATTGTGGAGATTTATTTCGAGATTGATGAACTTTGACACCCAAATTGGTGGGTCCGAATTGTTCTGAAATAATTCCGTAATAAGCCATATGCCAGTTTTCAACAAAATTTCGAAAACCTATCCCAAAGTGGCCAGATCGGTCCAAAAGTGGTTTTGATGATCATGGATGAGCTTGATTTTGGGAATAATGAACTTTGACATCAATATTGCCCAGTCAAAAATTATTCAGAAATAATCCCATAATTTGCCTTATTCCGGGTTTTACCGGAGTACCAGGAACCGGTCCCAAAGTGGCCAGATCGGTCCAAAAGTGTTTTTGATGATCATGGATGAGCTTGATTCTGAAAATGATGAACATTGACATCCATATTGCCCTGTCAAAAATTGTTCAGAAATAATCCCGTAATTTGCCATATTCCGGGTTCCACCGGAGTACCGGGAACCGGTCCCAAAGTGGCCAGATCGATCCAAAAGTGGTTTTGGGGATCATAGATGAGCTTGATTTTGAAAATGATGAACTTTGACATCCATATTGCCCTGTCAAAAATTATTCGGAAATAATCCCGTAATTTGCCATATTCCGAGTTGCACCGGAGTACCGGGAACCGGTCCCAAAGTGGCCATATCGATCCAAAAGTGGTTTTGGGAATCATGGATGAGCTAAATTTTGAAAATGATGAACTTTGACATCCATATTGCCCTGTCAAAAATTATTCAGAAATAATCCCGTAATTTGCCATATTCCGGGTTCCACCGGAGTACCGGGAACCAGTCCCAAAGTGGCCAGATCGATCCAAAAGTGGCTTTGGGGATCATAGATGAGCTTGATTGTGAAAATTACGAACTTTGACATCCAAATTGCCCTGTCAAAAATTATTCAGAAATAATCCCGTAATTTGCCATATTCCGGGTTCCACCGGAGTGCCGGTAACCGGTCCCAAAGTGGCCAGATCGATCCAAAAGTTGTTTTGGGGATCATAGATGAGCTTGATTTTGAAAATGATGAACTTTGACATCCATATTGCCCTGTCAAAAATTATTCAGAAATAATCCCGTAATTTGCCATATTCCGGGTTCCACCGGAGTACCGGAAACCGGTCCCAAAGTGGCCAGATCGGTCCAAAAGTGGTTTTGATGATCATGGATGAGCTTGATTTTGAAAATGATGAACATTGACATCCATATTGCCCTGTCAAAAATTGTTCAGAAATAATCCCGTAATTTGTCATATTCCGGGTTCCACCGGAGTACCGGGAACCGGTCCCAAAGTGGCCAGATCGATCCAAAAGTGGCTTTGGGGATCATGGATGAGCTTGATTTTGAAAATGATGAACTTTGACATCCATATTGCCCAGTCAAAAATTGTTCAGAAATAATCCCGTAATTTGCCATATTCCGGGTTCCACCGGAGTACCGGGAACCAGTCCCAAAGTGGCCAGATCGGTCCAAAAGTGGTTTTGATGATCATGGATGAGCTTGATTTTGGGAATAATGAACTTTGACATCCATATTGCCCTGTCAAAAATTATTCAGAAATAATCCCGTAATTTGCCTTATTCCGGGTTCCACCGGAGTACCGGGAACCGGTCCCAAAGTGGCCAGATCGATCCAAAAGTGGTTTTGCAAATCATGGATGAGCTTGATTGTGAATATTATGAACTTTGACATCCATATTGCCCTGTCAAAAATTATTCAGAAATAATCCCGTAATTTGCCATATTCCGGGTTCCACCGGAGTACCGGGAACCGGTCCCAAAGTGGCCAGATCGATCCAAAAGTTGTTTTGGGGATCATAGATGAGCTTGATTTTGAAAATGATGAACTTTGACATCCATATTGCCCTGTCAAAAATTATTCAGAAATAATCCCGTAATTTGTCATATTCCGGGTTCCACCGGAGTACCGGGAACCGGTCCCAAAGTGGCCAGATCGGTCCAAAAGTGGTTTTGATGATCATGGATGAGCTTGATTGTGAAAATTACGAACTTTGACATCCATATTGCCCTGTCAAAAATTATTCAGAAATAATCCCGTAATTTGCCATATTCCGGGTTCCACCGGAGTACCGGGAACCGGTCCCAAAGTGGCCAGATCGGTCCAAAAGTGGTTTTGGGGATCATAGATGAGCTTGATTTTGAAAATGATGAACTTTGACACCCATATTGCCATGATAGAAATAGTTTTATTTCTGACCGTCCCTTGACCGGTTCCCCCGGGGTAGGGAACCTGCCCGCTCAATCCGGAACATCCCCGGTGGTGCAAAATCCATGGTCAGTATTGTCTGTTGGTAGAACAAAGATCGTAACATGAAAAAATGTGTTTTTTCCAAGTTTTCTATTAACAAAATAGTGCGGGACCCAAAAATGGCCATTTTTGACCCTGTTTGACCCAGTGACCCACCGGAATATCTCCGGCCACCGGAACATTTACGGGTTCTGCGGGTCATTTTCGGAAAATAGACATTCTAACGAGTCCAACTAATAAAGAAGCATGCAAATTGGTTGAGTTTTCGCTGAGTTATGGCCATTTAAGTGATTCCAATTTCACCCAGGCCTATACGGGTTAATAGTTGAAAATGTATATTTTAATGTCCTGAAAACAGATTAAAAAAGAATTAAGTTTGTGCTCAAACCAACCTCTGGCATTTTTGCCGATTTACATGTATGTAACGCCTTAAAATCATAGTTAACACCTAAACTCCCAAGCTCGAGAAAAAGGGGGAATTAGTATGGAAATTCCCCCTTTTTCTCGAGCTTGGGAGTTTAGGTGTTAAAAACTACATCATCCCGGTACGACAATCGAACTCACGACCTCTGGATTGGAAACCCAGCACGCCGCTAGCCGAAACCCATCCCCTACCGGTCAGTATTCCCAGTGAGCATATTTACTCTTTTAACACTGGAACGCCCAACGCATGTCCAACTTACACGGACGCCCAAGCCTCCCAAAAAAGGTGGAACGGTAACTTCAACTCGCTGGTTCTCGAGCATTACTCAACCAATCAAGATAATTCTTTTTTCCAGTGATTTGTTAGGATGTCTAGATGATTCTAGAACTTTGAAGAACTTAATTTGATCAAGTATGTAATTTTTGCGATCAAAAACATCGTTCCAACTTTTTCAAAAAGACTGCCTCCGCGGAATTTTTGGCGATTTTTTTTTACACGCGAAAAAAAAAGTTGGAACGATGTTTTTGATCGCAAAAATTACAGACTTGATCAAATTAAGTTCTGCAAAGTTCTAGAATCATCTAGACATCCTAACAAATCACTGGAAAGAAGAATTATCTTGATTGGTTGAGTTGTGCCCGAGAACCAATGAGTTGAAGTTACCGTTCCAACTTTTTTGGAGCCTTGGGCGTTGGAATGTTAAGGGATCTGACTTTGCCGAGCCAGACAGGAATCGAACCCATCACCTTCCGCTTACAAGGCGAAACCCGTAACCTCACGACCACGGAAGCATCATTTTTTTCAACTTTAACATGCTGCCTATGAAAATGACGACTTACTAGATCAATATAAATATAGAACATTATTGGTAGGATTTTTATCAAGTGAAATGCGGTACAATATGGACGCACTTTTCAATGTTCGATGAAAATATACAATTTTTCAGTAAATCGCAAATCGCGAGTTTTAAACGATTTTTGGGATTTTGTTGTTGTATGAAAACATTGTTCCACCGCATCGCCTTTTTTTGGACACACTTTATTTTGAAAATGCAACTGTTATTGTAGCTATTTTTGTTGAGATGTATGTTTCTTTCTTTTTGATAAAATTTGTTGATTGGAAAAGTCAGATGCATTACAAAATAAATATAATATTAATTAAGTACCAAAAACAGTAACACAAAAAAGCTGTTTGCAGTAACTAGCCTAAGTAGACAAGTAGACAAAATCTTAGTCATGACGAAAAAACTTATCAAAATATTTTAAAAATGGTTCAATCTTGCAAAAAATTATTACCAATGCATTCTATGCTATTCATTTTTTTCCATTGACTGCAATTCTATTTGCACAGAAGTATTGAAGACATAAAAAAGCTCATTAGGCTTCATCCATAAAGTACGTCTCGCTAAAATCAGCCAAAATTTACCCCCCTCCCCCCCTTTGTCACGCTTTTCCTATACTTATAACACGCAATGTCACACTTGCTCAGACCCCCCCTCCCTCCCTAGAGCGTGACATACTTTATGGATGACGCCTTAACCTTAAAAAAAAATAGAATGGCCACAATATCAAAAAAAATTATGATTTGGTTTCAGAAAATAGCGTAACAGTTGAAAAATTCCAAGATTTATATCAATATTTGGATGCTGAGGCTTGGTTTCTCATTGTTAGTTTGAAATTTTAATTCCATACAAGCAAAAGATTTGTTTACCAATAGCACCTTGTTTATCGAAGCTATATTTATTCAGCAAAGTGATGCATTCTCATAATTAAAGATTCTCCAGGTTTGCTGTGGCGTGGTTGTACTTTTCCACTAAGCCAATGGGTGGAAAATTGTGCAGTATTATAACTCGATCGCATCATTATTTAAATTTTCCACCACCGTGGAGGTAAACCCCGGTGCGAAATTTATTTAAAAAAGTTCAGAAGCTTGTTTTTATTTTGCATTTCCCCGCATCCCCTCCCCACCCACATACACTCCACACGCACACACTTTCAGACCATGTGCTCATCCGGTGTGCCCGTCGAAGCGAAGGGTAGCGAAATTATGGTTGTATTGTTTGTGAAATTGAAATATAATTATTGCCAAAGTGGATGCACAAAAATGTATTTTAATTCATATATTTTATATGTGCATTATAGCGAAATCCTGAGCCCGCGGGCAGCGAGGTGTACACGCATCTGGGTAAAAACATTTCTGCTGTAAATTGCATTTGCGTTGCACAATTTTTTTGCTGCTTTATTTTTCGATTCATTCAGCCTCGCGAGTGCTCACACATGCGAAAATATATGAATTAAAGGCAAATTAGCTGGTCCGGTACGATTGATGTAATTGAATGACATTTTTCGAGTGAGCAAACACAAATTTTTAAATAATGATAGGGCAAAGGTGACAAACTGTGGTCAGAGAGTGCGGTCCATTGGTGGAAAACCGCACCGAATGGTGTTTATCTGTGTCATATTTACCCCATTTACCCTTTCGGGTGGGCAGTTTAAATTAATTTCGATGTTTTCAGTTTTAATGTATTATATTAATTCATTTTTATATATTTTTATTTCGGTCCACTTATTTCCTACCCCCATTTTGTCAGTTGGAGTGACAAAAAGTGGTGTGCCAAAATAAATAAACGCCACGCACAGGCCAACATGAACATAATCAGCCAAACATAATTAATTTAACGCAATATGAAACTGCAATAGGCAGTTGTACGGTTGAGCAGATAATCGGACTGAATTGATAAAAAAAAAGTTAAAGCACCGAAATCGAAAAAAAAAATAACCAATGCGTACAACTAAAAAAAAATTGTTTATGGAAGCATGGAAAAAATCAGCGGTGGATCATACATTGAGAGAAAAACAAAAAAGTTTGTACTTTGGGAAGATAACCACTGTTTTGCAAATGCTCAACTCGAGCAGTGGCGCGCGGTGAAGAGCTACCGGAGCTACACAATCGTGCACCATCTGCGTGAGCCTTTCGTGAAATTTGTCCTGGTGGCGGTTGCTGGTCGGTTCCCATCCCCGGGAATAAAAAAAAAGAGTGTACAGATTCCCGGGTGCCACTCTCCGGCTCTGGTCGGTTGATTTTGGCTAGCGGACAAGTGTACGTACATGGACAATAATTTATGCTACCATCCTTCGTTTTCCCGGGCCAACTTTCCCTGGTCTGTTTCTGGACGACGCAGGGATCATACTTTTAATCGGGAGCGATCGTGCGGTATGCCGCGTTACTGGTACGGTCATTTTTTGTCACACAGTACCCTCGTAACCACACTATGCTCCAGATTCCAGGGTATTACTTTATGACTACCAAACCGCCGTGCTGTGGTCATACAATTTGGCAGCTGGTCCCGTGTAGTAATAATGTGTTACGAAGAGCTTTTTTTGTCTGTATTTTGAAAACCACAAATGGAGGCAACTAAATAAGTATCTGGCTACTTGCCCCTTTGTTTCATTTTTTTTAACACATTACAATACAATAATCAATGTGCAAAACAGCTTTATTTAATATTTCTTCTCGCATAAATCCAATACAACTATGTTGCTTGACCGCTAATTATTTTGGCCAAGAACTCCTATACCAAATTAAATACTTATTGAAGCGTTTTTGTTTTTCTTAATAAGGTTCATTGATTGGAAAATTTCTGTAACAACAATAAAAGTAAAGCAAATTTCTCTACCCGGGCAGACGGTTATAACAAAATTCATGCCTTTTCAATAACAAATACTGTTAAAATAACAGAAAGTGTAATGGATTCTTCTTGAAAAATCAATTTTTGCATAAGAGTTGAATAACAGTTCATATCATAACAAAATTTGTTATTGGTCTGATATTGATTGACAGCCAAAACAACTTGGCAATAACATTTTTTGTTAAGGAAGATTGTCTCCAAATGTTATTGAGATGATCGGATTAGTTGTTAAAATAACTAAAAATAATAACAGAGATTTGTTCAAAGCATAACTGTTATTAGTTTATTGCAATAATAATTCAATAGACACATTCTCCAGGGAAAAAAACGACACGTTTTGGGTGATAGGTCCTACATTTTAATTATTTATTTGTTGTTTTAATGCTCCAATCATCAATCATGCAGCCATAAAAAATGTTTATAATAACTAAACCATGACTTTTTAATTTGTATGAAACCAAAAAAGGTCGAAATTTCGCTATTTCTAACTCCGTTGCAACGTCACGGTGTAATTGATGTGGCAAACTACTAGTAGAAAATTTAATTTCCAATCCAAATAGTAATAATATTTAAGTTTGGGACAGGTTTTGATATCAAACGAGACATATTTTGAAAAAAGGTTAAAAATTTATTAACGTTGCAACGCCGGAATGTGTCAATAACAAAAAATCATAACGGCGAATAACAAAACTTGTTATAAATAACATAACATATTATTGGCCTAGTATTTTCAATCATAAAAAAAGCAAAGCAATCCACTTTAACGACCCCCGGGTCTTTTGTGGGCTCTGTTGCAAGTTTCTACTGATTTCTAGGCGTCCGAAGGTTATGTGTGGTGAGTCACTCAAAACCTCTTTTACGCTAATGGACCGACGTTTTACTTCCCCATCCGATAGAAGGCGTGGTCAGGCAAATCTCGTCTCGAAAAATGCCACCGGGTCCGTCTGGGATTGAACCCAGGCCATACTGGGGTGAGAGGCTACCACGCTAACCACTGCGCCCGGACCCGGCAATCATCAAAAAATGTTATTCCAAAGTTATTACCGTCTACTCGGGTAATTTTATTTAAAGAAATTTTTAAAAATACCTCGAGATTTTTTACCTAAGTTCTCTGTCAAGAATGGCAAGTTGCCTGAAATATTCAGCAAATCCGCTTTAATTTGGCGCTCGTGTGTTTGATCAGCTCAAAAACCATCCATCTAAAAATATTACTTCTCGATATATGAGCTGAGAAGTTGAACTTTTGCGCACTGTTATTTTTGGTTATAAAAAGTTGGCCAATTCGTCACTTTAGAAAGACTGGAAAGGCTAGTTTTTTTTTCAAAGCGTATTTAATAAGTTGATTACAATGTGAAGAATGAGGAATGAAACGGGTGTTCGTAAGTAAAAGTATTATTTAAAAGAAAATAATGAAATCAGTATTGCACTTTTTAATAACAAGTGCTTTCGATTTAACTAATAAAATATTCAAAATGATTTATAATAAGAATGTTTGAAGGTATGCAGCTTTGTTTTTTTACATGAGCAAAAAAAACATCACACCGAGTTTGTTGGGATAAATGTTCCCAAGATGCAGTTTACGCCCCGGGTGAATGATGATGGAATACAGTTTGCGTCCTTGGTCACATGGCTACTGCGATGGGTAAAGCACGTCAAGGACCCAAAAAACCATACGCCACCGCAATTTACCGCAAAATAAAAAGTACCACTTTTGGCCTCTCGCCTACTCCGATGTTGTGCCTGCGAGGCAAAAGGCACCGGTCGCGCTTCTAGCATCGTTGAGATTTTTTGTTCTGATGTGCTGCCCCTACCCCTGCTGCTACCCTTAATGTGTAGAGGTTAGAGGTTTTTTCCACGGTGTGCGATGTGCGGTGGGTAATGTGCCCTGGGAAAAAAAGATGATGTGGCACAAGTTGAACCGTGTAAGTGGGGTTGCTTATCCAGCGCGCTTTTCACCATTACTCAGGCCCTATTCCAAGTATGAACACACGCTTTTCCGTGCACACAAGTAATGCACTCTGTGCTCGTGTGACAGAGGTAGGCAGAAAGCTAAACGGTAGATTTTTATGAATTTTTTATGACAAAAGAAAGTAGACGAGGCCAAATGAATATGAGTAATTTGGTTTAATGGGGTTTGTGTTATAAATCACGCACTCCGAAATTTGTGTAAATTATACGACGTGTGCCGTACTGTTAACTTTTCCCTTCAGTTTTACGACTGTTTGGCTTAGTTTTGGGCCACCTTTATACCACCAGCACGTTTGCTGTCCTGTCCCTAAATGGGATGATTCCAATAGGAAGAATCTTCATCCAGCTCGCACAAGACGAGTGTCGAAAGTTTTGAAAACTTTGAAACTTTGGGGTAATAAAACCGATTTGATTGAGTGGTAAAAGCTTCCCCTTAACAGCTCTCGTCAGCAAGTGGTTCGTAATTAGACCAAGAGCGCACTTGTTGCATGCCATCATCATTATCACCAACTTGGTTAGCTCCAAAATGGAGCAAATTTACGATCTAAGGGCAGAAAGAGCATTATTCTGGCGTTACGACGCCAAACTGTGGTCCTGGACGAACTCTGGCGCGCACTTCGGCCTACATACTGTTGCTCTCCGGGGCAGGACGACTCCAAGAAGAGGCCCTTGCTCGTGGTTGTGGAATTGATGTCGAACATAAAATTTGCACATTAACCGACAGAACGATCGAATAAAATAATTGAAATAAACCTGATGTCTGCCGGATGTCTGGCTGTTTTTAAGGTGCCCACGGAGATTTGTTCTTGGGGCGCACCGTGGACATTGTGCATTTGACGAGCGGAATTATGACGGTCGGACATACACACGGTCGTTAAATGTTTGATGGACTGTTTGCTTTTTGGTTTGTTTGCGTACGAAATGGTCGTTTGTTGGTTTGCTTAGGGGTTATTAAATTGATTTACAAAAAGGATCGCAGTTCTGATGTGGCCAAATTTGTTGTAGAGCTGCAATTGATTACACTGTGCAACACTGATTTGCATTTCAAGACTAGTCTTATGGAAATGTAAAGCTTAAGGGCACATTTTCTGGATGGAAAAAAGAAGCCGAACAGCATTGTACAGATATTTTTTTAGATAAATAGTGTGATTAAAGCCCTCTTCAGAAGGAACGCGATTGTTCGATCCTACACCCAGAACTGGGCATCGCCATACGAGAGGATAAAGAGCACGACTCGGTAGTAAAATGGTACTGTGTGCGGACGGAGAGGATAAATCCCGAAATTACCGAGAGTACTTTACTCATGGGTTCATCTTCAAAAAAAAGTTCATCTATCAAAAGGACCGGTACCGAGACTCGAACTCAAAACCTTCGGCATATTGAACCGTGCCTTTGCCGTATGGGCCACTATGGTTCGGTGACTAAGCGGTGGTCATTTGTCCATATAAGCCACTGTTCCAATGAACGAATGAACACGCGAGAGGACTATACTCTCGCAAAATAGCACTTTCCTCACATTTCTTTTCATGAGGACTATCCCCTCGTTCTTTAATTTTGGGTGTACAAATATAATTTGTCTTGAAGCGCAATATTTTCCCCATATTTTGCATGCTGTTATTTTGAGTATTTTTGCATGTATGTACGGAGAAATGTTAACAATATTAATTTTGGTTAGTTTCAGATTAAATTTAAACAAAGGTGCAATCTCACTAGCGACCTTACCGTTTCGTTTTGTTACTCAGTTCTTTCAAATGTTATTTAAGTTTCACGAACAGTGGCAAATTCAATTTTTCAACATCAAAAAATCAAATGTTTCGCTCTACATCATTGCCTTGGCGGTCTCGATTACCACTACACCACCGATCCCGGTGGGTAACAACATTAATAAGTTCAATATAATTACACCGACCAACATATTTCATGCAATTTTGTTTGCAACAGCGACGAACCACCCTAATTATCCATACAAACTTTGGTGAAAAACCATCCAGCCGTGCCTAAATATTTTTGAAAAACTCAAAGTGCACGTGTCTCTGGGGGCAAAAAAACTTTCCCTCGAGTTGAGCCTGCGCAGTATTTTTTGTAGATCAGTGTTATGGGAAAACATAAATGAGGTATTAATTGACTTAGTGTTGTAGAATTTTAACGAATTAATTAGAAGATAGTTGTCTTGATACAGTCGACGTGTAAATATCGAAGGACCATTGAAAGTTTGAGGAATCAGTTAAATTAAAACAGATCGTCGAGTTATGCTGTTTGGTGATAGGTACTGAGAGAATAAATCGACCCGAGAAAAATATCGTGCCGGAGAACATCGACACACATAATTGTACAGAGCGTTAAGGTCGTTCAAAATGTTTTTAAATAATTTTGTTTTCCAATATCCCCTCTAATTTGATCGATAGTTTTGGAATGTATTTAAAGTTTTAAACATTGCAAATAACTTTTATTTGTATTGTTTTATTTGAATCTGTCTGCAAACCTTGCAAGTGAATATTCGAAAATCTGTATCATAAGAAGGGATTTTATGGTACCTTAGGTTGTAAAGTTGTAGGGTGTGATTAGGACAATTAAGACAAAGTTGAATTCTTAAAATACGTACCTTTTAATTTTCGATTCATAACTGTTTTTTTACTTTTTAAATTATTTTTGGTTTATTTTTAATGTAGCACAACATGTTTTTTTCCATTTTATACAAAACGTGAGCTCAATTTATCTGTTCTAGAATCATATATCCACTTCAAGCGCTTTTTATTTATTTTCATTTATTTATAAGGTGTATTGAGCTTCGCATCCAAAAAATCAAGGTAACTGTCCCAAATTTTACAATAGCAATTAATCAACGTATAAAACGTGATTGTTATACTACAACCACTTCCTAGGGTCTTCCACGGCTTAAATGCAAGTCGTACAAAGGACAAAAAAGTGACCACCAATAAGAAGCAATATAATGTTATTTATATGATCAACATCAATGCTTCGATAATAAAAAACCTTGCAACCATCTAGACAGCGATGGAGATAAAGCTATGGAAAGAATCTACGTCGAACCATTCTGTTTTCCTCTGAAAAGAGCGAGAAGTAAAATAAACTCAGTTATTCGGTTCTGGTGTTGACATCTTTTGATAACCGTCATCTGGGGAAAATCGGGACACATTGGGATAATTGGTGCAGCTGGTTTCACAATTCTCTTGCATTGTTTATAAGTTGTGTGTTATGAAATTTCCAAATCCGTTTAAAATTGGACGTTCTTCTTCGTGGTTCCAAATAATTTGAACAATTGTTCTCGTTTTTGCGAACAGATTGTTAATCACAAAGAAAGGAAACAGAACAAGAGTTCCTATTAATGATAAATGTTAGGCTTTTAAGTGCTGTTTAAACTGCTGTCTTTATTCAGACTATAGTCCCGGTTTGCTTAATGTAAATTTAAACCTTTATTATTTAAAATAAACATATTGAAAAAAAATGGTTTAATGTAAAATTGATTTGAAGTTATATTTTATTTTAAGAATAATATAGATTTATTTTATGTATAATTTCAAAACCCGCAAAAAAAAGTCATGTGCATGTCATCAACATTCTCACCGTTTTCCTTTGGGGAACAAGGAAATAAAAGATTCTTACGACTTTGTGAGTCCATAAAAGATGCGCTGTGCAGTCAGGAAAGGTGCAGCTCCAAACCAGTGGACAAGGACAGAGAAAAGGAAAAAAAAGAAAGAGTAAAGTACTCAAAACTGGATGGCGCCAAACAATTAGTGGATTATAAATGCCTTCAAAATTTAGGGCCTGGCCTCGGTAGTTTCCTGAACCTGCCAGAAAAGGGACGAAACCGCGAAGCAGAGCAAACAGGGCCAAGGAAAGGAATGTAGAGGACAGGACAGTCGAGAAGGTTTAGATAGCCCTAATGTTGCCTCATCGGGGGATATATAACAAGAAGAAATGGCCTTTTCCAGCAGGGAGGCCAAAGGGAAGAGAGGTAGAGGAACAGGAATCCCGAAAAAAAGGTAACCATAAGATTTCTTTTCCTCGTGGTCAGCAGTATTTCCCCCGGTCGACATGCTATCTCGGGTAGCATGTTAAGAGGTATGTTTTTCATTGATGACAAACTTTTGATGGCCTAGTCCTCGAGATAGACAAAGAAGAAGAGTGGGAGATTAATTTATGGTCTAGTTTTACGCACGATGTGACTACGGATTCCTAACCTCTGCATGTTTTCTTCACATCGAACGAACAACGTTTTCGGTTTGCGACGGCTCCGGAGTCTCCGTCTGCAACTGATAGGATCGTAATTAGTGTCAAAACTGCCCACTGCTTCTGGTGCCATGTCCTGGCGAAAAAGAAGGTGGACTGACCCGAGATAGGATTTCTTGTTGTTTTCTTTTTTAGTTGGGAACGTGCAGAATCGAATTACGATTTTGGAAAATTGATGGATTTGTTGGGAACCTGTCTGGGAATGATTAGAAGATAAACACATCAATGCCGTGATCTGGTGCTACTGATTTCAATCGTACTGTCTCGTCTGATTGCTTTTATAGAATTTATTTTCCAAGCATGTTTGTATCATCCAAATCGGTTTCAGTAATAATTCAGCTTAGTTAAGCCTCTAACGCCCATAGTTACTCCAGAGCACAACTCATGTTTGGCTTCAAAATTAAATTTCTCTGCAAACATGATTTTTTCAACCTAGTTCAATCTGCATTAATTTATATAGAATTTTAACTAATAACCATTAAAATTTCAGACATTTTGGTCGATCCAGTTACAAGTAATGAAGAAAAACGTAAATAATCTCGATATTGCTCTGGGCGGGAGGGGGTTAGGATCCAACCATTTTAATGATTAAAACTGGTTTCTTGACGTTTAAACCATTCGCTATCCGATTTTGGAATTGTTGTAATCCCAAAAAGTGTTAGATATTAACACTTATTAGATTAATATATCCTAATAGGACACCGAAACGGATCGTTACTAGGGTGTCCAAAATAACGAGGTAAGCTAAATTTTGGAAAATTGAGTTTTTAAAGCAATGAAGTTGGAAGTGTCCAGAACTACCCAGAAGACAATAAATTTACTTAAAACGATAGAAAGGCTCACTCACTCGACTAATGAACTTCTTAAATACACCTTTGAGCTCTACCTTTCCGTACACTGGTGTCAATGGAAGTAGACATTTTTTGTTACTAGGTTATTTGGGAACTGTCTGATCACATTATAGAGAACAGTTTGCAGAACTGTTCTCTTTTAGAAAACATACTTATACACATCGACATTTGTTCAGTTTTCGATTCTGAGTCGATATGTATACATGAAGGTGGGTCTAATAAGTTCATTTTCGAGCAGGATTATAGCCTTACTTCGGTGAGGAAGGCAAAAGTATCAGTTTTAATTAAATATAAGCAGAGATAAGCCCAATTTCGCTAAATAAAAAGTGACTTTCTCCCAAATTTCTAGATCCATTTCACATGATGAATACCGTCTACTGATTTATTATAATGATTCTAAAATCATTTTCCAGGAGTTTCGTCAAATTTGATTAATTTTTTATGTTTCTAAAAAATATTATCAAAAAATAAAGAAAATTTGTAAAAATTGTCCATATCTCTACTTAAATTGAACCAAAACCAATACTTTTGATAAAATGAAATCGATTCTTAAATGTTTTAAAATGAGAAGGAGTAATATAGCAGAGGATTGCAACAATGACGTTGGGAACCCATTGAGTAAAACATAGCTTTTTAATGAAATAATCTAAGATAAGCATTGTTTCATGCTAAAATTTTTATGTATATATCCTATAAAACCGAAATAATCTTTTATAAATGTTGCCATACCGTGATCTCTTTTGTTTGCTCTGAACAAAAAGTCTTGCTGTGAGCTAAACGAATTTTGTTGATAAAATGCTTAAAAAGAGCTGCAAATAAAGTTATTCAAATTTGATTTTACCATTTCAAGTGTATTTTGTGAATACAAATGGTCTCCATTTCCATTCGAATATTTTACACAATTTTACTATTTTTCATTCACTATTTTTCCAAGATTTGGTCGGTAAGTTCAACAATTTTGGAAAAAGAAAACAACAACTTCCCTAAATGCTTTTTTATTTTATTTTTCTAATTGTCTCTAAATGCCCTTTTTTTAAATACCCAAAATTAAATTGAACTCTCATCCAAAAATAATCGAACTCATAAACTTTTAGCAAAAAATCCCATCGATAGTGTTAAGAATATTGCTGTTGCTGTTCAGAAGCCAAAGCCAAGGGAAAGTAGTGCAGAGTTTTGTGGCTGCGATTTAGAGCCATAAACGTTTATGTCTATTGATATTGCAAGTTTTATGATGAATACTTTTAAATAAGCTCTTTTGCGGTTATGCCCCAATAAACGGGCTCGAGTTTAAGAGAGCGCTCTCATCTGAGGCAAAGAACCCGGCTTGTGACCGAATAACTTTCGTACCTCCGTCCGTCGCAAGGTACTTTGGCACTGTTCTATGAAATGTCAGTTTGGCCACTACTGGCTGTCGTATAGCCATAAACGGCGAGTAATTAGGACGACTGGAGGTAAAGTTTCTTAATTAGAGGCAAGTTCAATAAAACTGTAAACAACCGAGCAAAAGTTGGTGCACGCAAAGTTGAGCCTTGACCGTTAAATAGGATGTCGTTCGTTACGGGCATTGTATAATTTGAATGGATTTTTCAATAGTGTTTTGTACGCGATATTTATATATTAGAAGAATGATTCAACTGCGATTATATGATTGCATTGAAAGATTGAGGCAAAACTGTTCACCAGTTTGGAACAGCATATCCAAGGCAATTTCGAATCTCTCCAGCCATTAAACACATAAGGTAGCTCAGTATAAAAGTCAAGACGACGGACAATAACGTTACACTGGAAATAGAATTTCGTGTGAGGTCTAACATCTCGCCTTAAGTCAAGGCAAAAAAAAAATGCACAAAAGTACATTTGTGCAACGTTGGGTCGTTGTGTTCCTTTTGCTTCATGATTTATGGCCAGGGTCTTTGCTCGTTTTTATTTTGCACTCTGATTTGAACCATCAACACACGAACGAATGTGCACATTTTCTATGTCATTCTGTCCTTCTTCACGTGGCCAAGCCTGGAAGGACGGTTGCCACGAGGGATGAGATCTAAATTATTACAATAGCTCATGGCATTGGTTGGTTTGGGAGGGAAAATAGTGATCTTTCTATTTCCTCTCTGGGATTCTGGTCTCGGTCTCCTATTGAGTTGCTACGCTGGCTGTGGTCCCTTTTGTGTAATTATACCACCGGATAGGGGATAACAAATAGCTTTTCAAAATATTTTGGTAACAAAATCTGTGTCATTTTACCGGGAATTAGATCACCAAGTGCGAAACGAAACCCATCATTAACCATTATCGATGGCTTGGGAAAACATACCAAAACAATCGATAGAATTTTAGGTTGTTTACAGGTGGGCTTGACTTTCGCAGGAATTTCATTTTTCAAGAATGTTCAAGATGAAGTGATCACCTTGCTGGCAGTGCCACTTTTAATTGAAGCTAGTCATTTATCAAACGCATTCATTAGTCAGCCAAATTTTAATGGCCTCAATTAACTATCCGTTATCAGACACCGAACAAACCGGTAGTTACGTAAGGAGAAGAGTAGCTTGTGTACAATGTACTGCCTTCAGCAAGCTGCAAGTATGCCATCCGGTTTTTCAATGTCACTCACTTTTGTGCAGCACTCAGAGTAATGTGGATGGCACACCAAAGTGCGTGCATGCTAATTTACATATCGTAAAAAGGTGATATCGATCTGTGAGACTACAAGCGTTCCCAGCGGTGACTGTAAGTAGGCAACGAGACAGTTGTTCGGGCTTTGCCACTTGTAGTTTTGACGCATGTAATATTGCTTACTTACTTGGGCAGCACATGTGCTACTAAGTACCTTTCGTTGTTTTGGTGCTGTTGAGCTATCAGGTACTTTATCGCGTAAAAATATTTTATTCTTCTGCTGTTGATAAATGATAAAAAATTGAAAATTGAATTAATTTTCTAAAGTTAAATTTTCAATGCTTTTTTCACAGAAGAAATAAAAAAAACTGTCTAAAATAGGCCTGCCCAACGTCAGGCAGGCGGGCCGGATCCGGCCCGCGACGGCTTTTCAAAATAGTTCTATGGCTGTTCATGAAATATTGAATACATAAGTTCAGCGTCTAAATAAAAAAAAAAAGGTTTAAGATCAAATTTCAAATGAAACATTTTTAACTTCAGAAATAAAATGTTGCTTATTCAACTTATTATTTGAATTTTGTTTTTGTATTGTTAAAAATGTTTACGTTTGAATTGAATTCTCATCATTTCTATATTGATAGTTTCAGAATAAAGTAATCAGAAAAATTGCGCAAGGAAACAAATGTGATGGGTTTGGACACACATTTCGTCAATTTCGTTAAGTTCCGGAATACAAAAAAACACACATATCACTCAAGGGCTCATAAGTGGCATCTTAAGTGGTCATAGCTTGAGGCAGGGTTGCTAGATCTTCAATGTTTTTTTAGACTCGTTGGAAAGGTCTTTCGATTACCTAACCATCGGTGGGTTGCATGACGGATCCGAACATTGTTTACATACATTTAAGTGAGATCCGGCTACAAAAAAGTACATTAATGTCACTTAAGTGGTCATAACTCGAGACAGGGTTGCCAGATTATCAATGTTTTGGACTCGTTAAAAGGTCTTTCAATTACCTAACTAACGATGTATAACATGATGATGTTTGGTTCAGTTTAAAAAAAATTACAGTCGAGTAACGGCAAATGGAAGAGTTTCTAAATCTTTTTTAGTGTTATGAAGTTTGACACCCATCATGCCTTGTGGACCGGAATTCCGGAAATGTCCCCTCTTCGGAACATCCCCGGAGCCACCGGGGTAGTCCGTATTGTGGCCAGATCATCTATGGCACTAAAAATGTCCAAATAGAGGATTGCCATTGAAAATAATGAAGTTTGACACCCATCATGCCTTGTGGACCGGATTTCCGGTAATGTTCCCCCTTCGGAACATTCCCGGGGCCACCGGGTTAGTCCATATTGTGGCCAGATCACCTATTGCACTAAAATGTTCATATTGTGGTTTGCCTTTGAAAATTATGAAGTTTGACACCCATCATGCCTAGCGGACCAGAATTTCGTAAATGTCCCCTCTTCGGAACATTCCCGGGGCCACCGGGTTAGTCCGTATTGTGGTCAGATCACTAAAAATGATCCTATTGAGGTATGCCATTGAAAATAATGAAGTTTGACACCTATCATGCCTTGTGGACCGGATTTCCGGAAATGTCCCCCCTTCGGAACACGGAACATTCACGGGGCCACCGGGTTAGTCCGTATTGTGGCCAGATCACCTATTGCGCTAAAAATGTTCATATTGAGGTTTGCCGTTGAAAATTATGAAGTTTGACACCCATCATGCCTTGTGGACCGGAATTCCGGAAATGTCCCCTCTTCGGAACATCCCCAGAGCCACCGGGTTAATCCGGTGGTGGCCAGATCATCTCTGACACTTTAAATGTTCAAACTGAGGTTTGCTGTTGAAAACAATAAAGTTTGACACCCATCATGCCTTGTGGACCGGATTTCCGGAAATGTCCTTCCTTCGGAACATTCCCGGGGCCACCGGGTTAGTCCGTATTGTGGCCAGATCACCTATTGCACTAAAAATGTTCATATTGAGGTTTACCTTTGAAAATTATGAAGTTTAACACCCACCATGCCTAGCGGACCAGAATTTCGGAAATGTCCCCTCTCCGGAACATCCCCAAGGCCACCGGGTTAATCCGGATGGTGGCCAGATCATCTTTGATACTTAAAATGTCCATATAGAGGTTTGCCTTTGAAAATTATGAAGTTTGACACCCATCATGCCTAGCGGACCAGAATTACGGAAATGTCCCCTCTTCGGAACATCCCCAAGGCCACCGGGTTAATCCGGATGGTGGCCAGATCATCTTTGATACTTGGGTAATTCTCCGCCAACTCACACAGCAGTTGCCCCGACCCCTCTTCGATTTGCGTGAAACTTTGTCCTAAGGGGTAACTTTTGTCCCTGATCACGAATCTGAGGTCCGTTTTTTTATATCTCGTGACGGAGGGGCGGTACGACCCCTTCCATTTTTGAACATGCGAAAAAAGAGGTGTTTTTCTATAATTAGCAGCCTGAAACGGTGATGAGATAGAAATTTGGTGTCAAAGTGACTTTTATGTAAAATTAGACGCCCGATTTGATGGCGTACTCAGAATTCCGAAAAAACGTTTTTTTCATCGAAAAAAACACTAAAAAAGTTTTAAAAATTCTCCAATTTTCCGTTACTCGACTGTAAAAAATTTTGGAACATGTCATTTTATGGGAATTTTAATGTACTTTTTGAATCTACATAGACCCAGAAGGGTCATTTTTCATTTAGAACAAAAATTTTTATTTAAAAATTTCGTGTTTTTTCTTACTTTGCAGGGTTATTTTTTAGAGTGTAACAATGTTCTACAAAGTTAAAGAGCAGACAATTACGAAAATTTTGATATATAGACATAAGGGGTTTGCTTATAAACATCACGAGTTATCGCGATTTTACGAAAAAAAGTTTTGAAAAAGTTGGTCGTTATCGATCATGGCCGTTCATGGTCACCCGCGACAGACACGGACGACGAAACAAAGAGAAACGCAAAAAGTAACTTTTTCAAAACTTTTTTTTCGTAAAATCGCGATAACTCGTGATGTTTTTGAGCAAACACCTTAGGTCTATATATCAAAATTTTTGTAATTGTTCGCTCTACAACTTTGTAGAACATTGTAGATGTAGATTCGAAAAGTACATTAAATTTCCCATAAAATGACATGTTCCAAAATGTTTTACAGTCAAGTAACGGAAAATGGGAGAATTTTTAAAACTTTTTTAGTGTTTTTTTCGATGAAAAATACATTTTTTCGGAATTCTGAGTACGCCATCAAATTGGGCGTCTAATTTTACATAAAAGTCCCTTTGATACCAAATTTCTATTTCATCACCGTTTCAGGCTGCAAATTATTGAAAAACACCTCTTTTTTCGCATGTTCAAAAATGGAAGGGGTCATACCGCCCTTCCGTCACGAGATATCAAAAAACGGACCTCGGATTCGTGATCAGGGACAAAAGTAACCCCTTAGGACAAAGTTTCACGCAAATCGAAGAGGGGTCGGGGCAACTTTTCCCGATTTCGTGTGAGTTGGTAGAGAATTACCCACTTAAAATGTCCATATAGAGGTTTGCCTTTGAAAATTATGAAGTTTGACACCCATCATGCCTAGCGGACCAGAATTACGGAAATGTCCCCTCTTCGGAACATCCCCAAGGCCACCGGGTTAATCCGGATGGTGGCCAGATCATCTTTGATACTTAAAATGTCCATATTGTAACCTATGGTATTTGCATCCCAAGATTAGTGCGATCGTTTGTTCCGCGGCACGTTACGGAGGGAGCACTTGAGAAGGCTTGCGGGCAGAACGACCACTAGCGTAGCTGTCCAGCCCCTACGGACGCTACCAACGCTGCACCGCTAGTTGCGCTAGTCACCGCTAGGAGCGCACGAGATCATCGCAAACGCCCGCCTTGGGTAGCGGCGATGATCAGGACGATGGGACGATGGGACAAAGGAGTCCAGAAGGGGGAGGTTGCAATGGTCACTTTGCCTGGTATTTTGAAGAGGACGGTCGATATCCGTGAAAATCGCCGTTACGTACGTTAAGTTTTGTGGAAGTGAAGAGGAAGATCCGGTAGACGCCATCCCGGAGGAAAGCCGTCCGACGATCTGGAGATCCGGACGCAAGCAGGAGGAGCCTGCGTTGATTTGTGGACATCCAGGTAAATGTCGTTGCTTCCCCGATCTATCGCCGTCCAACCTCCCTCCGCCATCGCTAATTTCCGTCCCATTGTACCCACAGAACCCCTCGGTGTTCGTACGCTTCGCGTACAGGCCGGCACAGACGCATCCGTCCGCCGTAAGCCACCCGACACCCGCGGTATTCCCCGCGCGGTACCCAGTACCGCCGAGCACGATCGCTCACGCACGAGGATCGCCCGCGACACCGTTCCGGTGTGGGAACCGCCCTCGCGACGCCGCCATTTTGGTCTGTCGACCAACCGTCGCGAGATAAGACGCCAGCCTCGCCAGCCGTTACACCAACCGACGCCGGAAACCAGGCAGACCGGTGGATTCGTCCGCCGTAGTCCCAGAGTCCGTCAACACACTCGGGAACGTCGAGGCAGGTGGCGCAGAAGAGGGTCGAGTACGAGAGCAGCAGCTGACCGCCCATAGTGGTCGCACAACGAGAGAGGAAGACGTGTCCCGCCCCGGTTGACCGAGTCCCGGAGGTCGGTGGAGGCGTGTAGCCGTTGTTCCAGGAACGCGAGCTGAGAGTGGAGAGAAAGCGGAAGCAGCAGTTCCGGAAAGGGCCCGAAGAAGAAGGAAGAAGGACGTGTGAGGTAGGAGTAGCTAGTAAGAAAGTGGGAGAACTAGGAAGTGAGGTACCTACGCAGCTTGAGTCTGTCAATAAAACGCTGGTAACCAGAATAAAGTGGGTTTGTTTTGTCCGTTGGTCCAATCGAGTGTTTCCCTTTCCGATTCCGGATTAACATGCCGACCCTGAGGCAAAGAGGGGGGTCTCACTGATGCTGGGTAGCCCACCATTAGTTACAATATAGAGGTTTGCCTTTGAAAATTATGAAGTTTGACACCCATCATGCCTAGCGGACCAGAATTACGGAAATGTCCCCTCTTCGGAACATCCCCGGGGCCCCCGGGTTATTCTGGATGGTGGTTAGATATCTGATGGCATTCTAATTGGTGGAATTAACAATTTTGTAGAACATTGTTTCTTCCTATTTGGAATTATACAAGGGTTTCCAGCAAGGCCTCAGACTGGCAAGTAATTAATAATTACTTTGATTTTTTGCTGCTAATTAGGTTATTCTTTAATTACTTAGTAATTCATGGTAATTAGAGTAATTTAAAGTAGTTAATTGGTAATTAAAGTAATTTTTGAGTAATTAAAGCAATTGATTTTTTTAAATTGTACTTTTTCAACGCATTTATTTACTTTTTATATATAATCTATTTTAACAGTATTTTATTGATTTCAAATAAGAGTGAAACACAAAGATTAAAAAATACTGGTTCTGTATGGAGAAGGCCTTATTCACCATATTTCTCTACTAAAACTCTCCTAAAATTTATTTTTATCATGTTGTTTATCAAAGCTGATTAATAACAAAAGGCAACGCTATGATATAATACCCAGTGAAAAATGTTCATTTTTATTAAGTAATTATAAAAGGGCTTATACGAACCCAACGCAACAAAAAGCACCTCAATCCGACGTTCCGTGTTGAATTGATTCGCGTTCGAACAAAACCGTCGAAATTTTTTATATATATAGATAAAACAATTCCAAATTTCAAACCACTTAACTCGCTATAGGATATTACGTAAACATCACCCAAAGTTTCAGCGCCTTCTAGTGGGGGGCATTTTTGACGTTTGATCGCCTATAGCTATTTTCATTAAAAATTATACGCGAAATTCACATTTGAAATTGGTACAAAAAAAAACAAACAAAAAAACAGCATAATTTTTTATAGAGCTATCGAATGAACTATTTATAAATATTTTAGTTTAGAACCGTAGAAATGAATACTTAAATTAAAAATAAATGTTTTTTTTATGTAATTAATCATTTTGGACCAGTAATTTGAGTAATTAATTGGCAGACTGGCAAGTAATACACGCTTCTGGAAACCCTTGGAATTATATTCGGTTTATTTGAAAATTTCTGACAGGTGCACAAAGTACACCACGCGACTGCTCTTGTAGTTTTTTTTTGCGCGACTTCCCGAAGGTTAAGATTACAAAAGCACAAAAAAAAAACACCAATTAGGGGAACTATACCCTTTCTCAGCGTATTTCTATTATCGGCCTATCAGCACTTTGACCATGAATTACAGCTTTCATAAAGTGTTTTGGACTGTTCCAAAGTAATAAATAGCTCAAATAAAAGTGAGCAAGCAACTTCCCACTGTTGATACATCTGAAAATGTTGATTTAATAGCGGTAAACGGCAAAAGTGATGAGAATTGGTCGAACGGCTTAGAGTGATTAAAATGGGTATATTTCCCCTACCTACTCAACGAAAATGACGCTCAAGACACAAATAATTCAGTAAGGCAAGCGCGTGGCCTCGCCGCCCGCAATCGACTGAAGTAGGAAACATAATGAACACCCTATTACTTTGGAATTCAAATACTACGATAAACTCAACCGCCGGCATGCCCTCCGATCAACGATGATAAAGGAAGGACTGATATTATCATTGCTAGCAAGAAATAGCACACATAAAAACACGATCGATCCTGTCAAGCAAGCACGTTGCCCCACCGCCCGCAAGCGACACACACAATTCACGACAAAAGGCACACACAAAAAATCACTTTTCACTCCGATGATTTTTTACGACCACGCGCACCCCTTACAAATTATGCACTCACCCCATACGAACAGCGACACAAAAGCACACAAAAAATTAACCTGAACAGTCACGACTTCGCGTCCCCACTTCCAGCGCACCAATCTCATATTTGCAACACTATTTATTAATTTATTTACTTAAAAAATAATTTTAATAATTTTATGAGAAAAACGTTACTTAATTCACTTTTAGGTGGTTGGAGCCTTCCTATCAATTATAGAGTGATTCCAACCCCCCTAAAGTGTTCACATGGTTTATGAACGTGATCGCAGCATCAAAGAGGTCCTAATAAAAATAAGTGATGAGTAAAAAAATAGACTTTTTGTCAAGATTATACATACACCGCCGTGGGGAAATAGATTGAGGTTATGTCAATTCAGAGCATTTTTAAACTGCTTATAATTTTAGATAGGTTAGTCAGATCTTGAAAATTCTTAATCCACAAGAAAGGTCATACAGAACCTTTCTAAATATATATAATATGGCAGGTTTTCATAAAAAAACTACCCTTTTTTGCAAATTGTGAAATTTATATGGAACAGTTTTTGAAAAATAACTTTTTATGTGCTTTACTAAATCTTATGAATTTCAATAGGGTCTTATGGGACCCCAAGACGAATGAGACCAATATGGTCAAAATCGTCCCAATCAGTGACGAGATATTCCAGTGAAACTGATTCGGTACACATGTCTACATACAGCCAAACACACAGACATTTGTTCAGCTGGTGATTCTGAGTCGATATGTATAAATGACGGTAGGTCTAGGAGGTCTAATTGAAAAGTTCATATTTCGAGTGATTTTATAGCATTTCCTCAGTAAAGTGAGGGAGACAAAAATTGCTTACATTTTCAAACATTACTCCCGGCCCGACACAACTTCAGAAAAATCAAATCTGACCCGCAAAGTCAAAAGGTTGGGATTTACAAATTTCAAAAAATTGGTTGAAATTGGATTCCGGTTTCCCGAGTTGCAATCAAAAATGTTTACAAAAGTCGGGCATTTACGTCCCCTGACTAAATTCTCTTTGGCCAGTTGTCGCACTTACCGGGTGTGACAAGATAGCACGATCAGACTGCAATTACTTAACGGTGCACTTCAACCAGAGCTTTTGCACCAAGATTTTTGTTACAGATATTTTAATATTTTCGAAACTACGGGAACTATCGATATATTTTTTTATTCATCCCCTAAACTACTGTCTACTAAGCGATTTACAACAAAATTTGCCTATTTTTACAATCAGATTGTTGCAGGATTGGGTCCGTAAGTTTGTCAATTTCGGAATAAGAAGACAACAACTTCCTTGGTTGCTGTGCACCCTTAAAAAGAGTGACAATATTGCAATGGGTTTTTACGGTTTTTGTTGGATATCTCTAGAATGAAATCGAAATTTGGGGAATCTGTAAACATCAAAAAGTGAGGCATTATGATCTAAAATGCAAGTGCGACGAGATGCGTTGGTTAAATAAAACATGTCAATTTGAGATAATTTTCCTAGGTTTAACAATGCAGTTAAACATTACAGTAGATTTTTTTTCATTCACGCAAGTCAAAGCCAACGAACTGTTTGGTAAACAATGTGAGTACGGCTGTTAAGTTGTTTTACTCGCAATGATATTTCCGATTTAACAACCTCGGCCTTCCTCCTCCAAGGAAAACTAAAAAAAAAGAACAGTAAATCGTCGTGCAACAGCGCCAATTAATGATGCCATTTGGCAGTATTACTGTTTGTACCAAAGACAATAAGAGAGCGTTATTATTTTCTACTCGTGCGACCGGACAGTTATGATTGTTGGCAACTGTACGCGGTGACCGCATGACCACCGTTTTGCTGAAATACGTACTCGTGCCGGGTGTGGTGGGACGCAGATGTGGTCCTGTACGAAAGTGCGGACAATCGTGGCCGTGAGGACTGAATGAGTTCATTCTTTGCAGCATTTATGGAAGTTGGTGCGAATTATGAGCTTAATAGCTATTATTTTTCGCACTACTTTTCTTTCTCGTAATAACGCGATTTTTTTTTATCTAGACAAGTCTTTAGCACCGTTTGGAATGCGGTGTAAGGTGTATGGAACTTTGTTTATAGCCATTGTAAGACAACTTTAATAGCTCCATTCTTGCAACGTTTCGCAATTCAATTGTAGGTGGAGAATAGAATCACTTTGCCTATCTTATCCGATTGAGATAGGGGATAAATAGAGGTGCGTCATGTAACTTCATCATTCGTACGCGTGTAATTTTGACGTAAATAATCAAATAATCATTCATTGCGGATCCATTGATCTGTAATTAAATGTTGACTTCCACTGCCAGATCTGGTCCATTAATTAAATCCTTCTCCATTCACGCATTCAGTAGCTAAGTGGAGATTTATAGACCATAAATCATAAACATAAAATTAATGATCTCATAAAATTGAAACCTTACATGGAAAAAGCTTCTGTGATGAAACCTTTCCTGTTCTTCGTTGTTGGTGCAAGTTTTTTTTTCATTGGGATATTGCGCGATTGGCCAAAAGGTTGAGCGGAAAAACGCTTCTCCACGCGCGAGGGCCGAAAAGAACGCAATCAAATTTATTACACAAATTTCCTCTCCTTTCTTCGGAGCCGCGCATAGAAGTCCATAGCGAATCTATAGGTCGTTTATTTCCTTCAGCTTGGCCTCAACTGCATGTTTGCGTGTGGCTTTGGAGCTTCTGTGAATGGAAATTAATTTCGTGTTTTGGAAGTTTCTCCAACTCATCCCTTTTCTCAAGTCGTCAGTAGGTAAACCGGAAATATTTAAATCATTAAATTCTCCCAACCCAATAATCCACAGTAATTGTGCTTTCATAACCAACCAAACCATCTAACCAAAAATAAAACTGAAAAGGTGATCTTAGCAAATATTTGCATCATCTTTTCTTCTACTTCCTTTAAAACACACTTGATCCTATAGACACGTTTTTTACTTTTTTTTTGTTTTCCTCTCTGTGAGGTCCACATTGCAACAGAGGCGACAAACTAGATGAATGTCCGGAATTCTGCCCTTTTTTGTTTCTTTCTGTTTCTATTCTGTATCTTTGTTGTCAAAAACGGGGTTGTCCATTCCTTATAAGCTCGTTCGTTCTTTAAAGGAAAACAATTCTTGATATCAATAAGCATCACCTGTTCGGCTTGTTGAAATTTCTCAACTTGTCTAAATCAAGCATTTGAACATCCAAGGTTTAACAGTAAGATAGTTTACTGTAGAATGTTACTTAATTCTCACCCATAATTAATACAAACACATACGCTTACGCACATAACCAACAATTAAAATCAAATCATAGCAAAGCAATCCACTTTAACGACCCCTGGGTCTTTTGTGGTCTCTGGTCTCTGCTCATTTCTAGGCGTCCGAAGGTTATGTGTGGTGAGTCACCCAAAACCACTTTTACGCAAATGGACCGACGTTTTACTTCCTCATCCGACAGAAGGTCAGGAGGATAAGGCGGAAATCGAACCTGCGCCCCATAGTAACTTAGGGATCGGCAGCCGAAACCGCTAACTACCGTGCCACGAGGCCCTCACCACCTAACATGCCACCCTAACATACATCACCTTTGAAGAATGCATTGTTCCCAAAACATCAAAGTTTTTACCAATCACTTGCACCATGGTTATTATCAATTTTGTTGTGCTGGATTTCGGTTCCAGACCACTGCAGTCCTTGTTTGCATAAATGACCCATATGCAAAGACAGCATGCTGAGAAAAACGCGAGCCAAATTTGTTCAACCCATAAGATTAGGGGAGAGTGGGGCTAGACGATCATATAGGGTGAGAGGAACAATTGCTCGTTGTCTCATATGGTCGTCTTGCCCCACTTTCCCCCATGTGTTACGATTAGAGCTGGGACTTCGGATATCCGGATAATTTACATTTTTATCTATATAAAATCAGATATCATCTTTTCAATCAAACCAAATCAAAAGAGATGTACGAAAATCGTATCAGAACTGAAAATTATTTGGAAAAAAATATTTGTGGAACCCAAAACAGAATAACATAAAATTGTAACGGATCGGATAGTTTTTCGGATAATAGTATTAAAACTCTTTTGAATACCTGTAAAATTATTTTGTTTTGTCTTAATGTCACCCCAAAGTCGTGAGTCAAAGCTGGCACGTATGAGTTAGTTTATTTTCTTATAGAATTATCAATGCTGCACGATATCCGGATATCCGAAGTCCCAGCTCTTGTTACGATTTGTGAAAAAGTGGAGTAAAGTGCAAACAAGGATAAAACTTTTTGTATTTTTTATGTTTCACACAAAAATCTTTCAAATCTGTGAGATATGAGTTTTTTCTGAGTGTAATATAACATCAAGTTTTATAAAATAACGTAAAATTTATTTGACAATCAGTACAAGGTCTGGATTCTTACTTTTTTTGCGTAGAGCTGGAGTTATCAACATTTGGAGCACGCTTTTTAATTATGACTGACTTGTAAAAGCATAATTTGGAACCATAACTTAAATTGAATGTATTGCGGTTTCTTTTTCTCACTTTGTAAGCGGACTGTTTCCAAAAAAGGTCCAAGATTTTTCAAGGATACAAGCTCATCAATATAGAAACGGAACCTTATAATGTGGCCCTCTTAAACCTTGCGGTTTCGTCAACCGATCCACAGGCGTGTATCGTTTTTTTTTTGCGACAAGACTCCGCCTCCCGGGTCTCTTAAGTGTGAAGGTATGGCACGGGGAGAGGGAACCGAATACCTCTATATCAACACTTAGAATTTTTGCGTCTGCCTCGGGATTCGAACCGGCGACCTCTGGATTGTGAGTCCAGTGCGCGGTCCGATTGATCCACACAGGCAGACCAGGCAGATATAGAATATGGATTAAATTTTGTGAAAAAACATTTACGTGAAAAACAAAATTCATTATTCAAGACAACTGAGGTCCGGCTCTAATCAGTCAAAGCTGTGAATGCAGACCAAAAGCGAGCCAAAACCTCACAACTCGGTAATCGCGCGCATTTGCTTTTTTTTCGCCAGGATTCTCTCTCGAAGGATGAGACGGGATATGGAATTTAGGTGACAAAGCTTCGTCAGCCAGCCACTTGAAACAATGCAATAAGAGGGCACTCTAGGAATAAGTGTTGTTTCATGTCACCTGAAAATGAGATTTCGGTTTTCCAGCGCTCGTGAAAGCTGCGGGGATGAAATTGCACACAGCTGGAGTTTTGTGCGAGGACGACGTCGACGACTAACGACGGGAAGAAGGACAAAAATAGGGCAAGTGCTCGAGGGGAAAAAATTACCCTCCCCTGGTTCGTTAGTTCATACGGTGCGGTTCGTCAGAGATGGCATGATCTAACGAATGTTTGGGATGCTGGGAGTAAACCTTTTACAGTAAATGTACAAATCTGCAAAAGTCAGGAAGGGGGAAAATGCACATGGTGGCAAGGGTAGGAAAAAAAATGCAATGCGAACTAAAGTAAGAACAACGCTGTCACGGGGATAAAAATTTGTTTACTCTTTGGATTATGCCACTGAATGTTAAGATGATGTTAATCGCCATTTGATGGGATTATTTCACGAGTAAATCAACAGAATTCAAGTGCGAAAACTTTTATCGTTGATTGTTGCTTGAAACACAGCTGAGCAATTGTCTAGTTTCACGTAAATCGAAACTTTGGCCATTCAATTTGCATGAGACAAGCTGATTCAGATTAAACTTTCCCATAATTTCACTACCAACCAGTGGGCATTGGATTGGATTGAAATTGACTTATACTCAAGGATTTGAAAAAAATCAGTCTAGGCTCGATTATTCAAAGTCTCGATTATCCAGAATTTTCGATTATCCAAAGTTCGAATATCCAAGGAGTTCAAAAAAAACTATGGATCGTCGGACTACAAAAACATTTTTTTTCGAGTTGCTGATTGCCTGTTACATTACCGTAAGGCTTCATCACCTCCCTCCCCCTCTGTCAAGCTTTTCCTATTATTTTAACATGTAATGTAATGCTCGGACCTCTCCCAAAGAAAGTGCCATACTTTAAGGATGACGCCAAAAAATTCTCACAATATTTCATCACTGCCATTTTGAATTTTTCTTTGAACAAACACGGAAAACAACTCTGGAGTTTTCTTTTTCTAGAAGTAACATGTTAGGAATTTGGCAGCTCGCGACGGAATTGTTACCCGCCGCGCCGTAATGCAAACTTCATTGATGGCGCTTTCCAGACTAAGGTCAGCTCAAATCGGATTATATTCCAGCAGACAGGTAGCGATCGGAATCGGCCGGATTTGTCTGTGCTGTGGTCTATAACCCTTTGGGCTAATCCTTTACCGCAGCACGAAGATATTTACTTTTCTTGCAGACTTTTCACACAACCCTTTTGTGCGTCTAATCGGTTTCGCAGGCTAAGCAAGTCTAAATAACCAACAAACCTTCATTGTCTCTGCTGACTGGGCGGCGGCAGACTGAAGGAAGGCCTTCTGACTCGTATATCTCTAATGACAGAAGCGTCGTCAAACGGATTAGCTTGAGCCGTTCATCCGGTCCCAGACGGTTCCCACTAGTGGAGTGGTTCTGTTGTTAGTAGTCACTCAGTCATAGATAGCCAAAGCCCTGTTCCGACCAATCAAGTGTACGGACAGTTTCCAAAGTGATGGTGATAGGAGGGAAAAAAGGACAGTTCAATCAAAACGGTGTTGTTGGGGGAAATAGTAAGATAAGAAGCAAACATATTCGTCAAAATCAAACATATCGAGGTTTTCTATTCACCGCTGATACGGACTCCATTCCCATTCAGAGCTGCTCGGAGTTGATGCGTAGTTGACAAGACATTAGATAATCATCAAAAGTAGAAAAACCGCGCGGGCATTATTATCATAACTCGGTGTCTCCATTCTTCAATCAACTCAATCATGATGAGCAAATGCAAGTGATTGACGAGAACGGGGCCTGGTTCGGTTCAAAAGGAAGCCGAAATGTATTAGGACAAACTTTGGATAACAAATCAAAGGGCGAGTGTGGTTGGTAAACATTCATTGATCATTGCCGTACAATTATGAGAGCGGGCCTGACTCATGAAAACTCAGCACAACCTTTCTGTGATATAAAAAAAAGTTTGGAAAGCTACTAAATTGAAATATTTTTTACTCTTTCTACATCTATGCATACAGCAATTCCCCACGAAAACAGCATGGAAAAAAACAAAAGTGCTCGGATCGAGCTCACAATTTTTCTCGGGGTTCCCTGGCCGAAATAATTAGACCCGTATTTTTTTGTTTGGCCATTAGGGTGACCTATGCCGTGTTAGGGTGGTCTGAAAAATGGCAATTTTCGTCGATTTTCGCAAAAACCACTTTTTTTGAAAAATCATAACTCCTCGCCATTTCAACTGATTTCAATTGTCTTATACGCAAATGAAAGTTTCATCTTTCAAATACAAAAATTTGGTACCCAAACATGTATAGATCATCGCTGAAATTTTGAAGTTATCGCAGTTTTAGTGAAAAAAGTTGATTTTTTGCCGATTTTGACATTTTCCCGTTCTTGCGCGCGGCGCGTCGAAAAACACGGATTTAATTTTCAAAAAATCATATCTCGGAATCCAGGTGATGAACTCCTCCCATTTTTAGTATGCTACGTAAAAATGTCCGGGGAATCCGATAAAAATATTTTCAGACATAGGCTCTTTGGTCCAGACACCGTCAAAACGGCATTTTATGGTTTCATATGCCCTATTCATATGTTAGGCTATATTTTTGAAACTTTTCACTATTTTTCTTTGAAAGGCCAACTTAACACCTATCATTTGCGTATAAGACAATTGAAATCGGTTAAACTGGCAAGGAGTTATGATTTTTCGAAAAAAGTTGTTTTTGCGAAAATCGACGAAAATTGCAATTTTTCAGACCACCCTAACACTGCGTAGGTCACCCTAATGACCAAACAAAAAAATACGGGTCGAGTTATTTCAGCCAGGGAACCCCCAGAAAAATTTTGAGCCCGAATCGAGCAATTTTGTTTTTTTCATGCTGTTTTCGTGGGGAATTGATGCATATATACTTGAGTTGACGATACTTAAGTTTCTATTTCTTGTGTCCCTTGTTCCTTGAGATCCCATGAACATTAAAATAGACGAGTTTTGATCCTAAAATTAAAAAAAATCAAAAATGTTTTTTTTATTCTTAACTTATTTTTATTAGGTCCGTTTAGGTGCTGTGACCAGGTTAGGACCGAGGGACGGTTCATAAAAAAATTATAATACATTAAAAAAAAAACTCATTTTCCGCCGTATTTGCCGAGCATGTAACTGACGAGTCTCAACTGGTCCACGCGGGTCTTGCAGGTCTGGAACCTGGCGCTGTACTCGTTAAAAATGTGCCACAGCTCAGTCGAACTGTAGAGCACCTCCTCTCCTTCCGCCGTGGGGGTGGCACCGGCGCCGGCGCCGGTATTTACTTGACTGCTTCCTGCGGGTCGAGGGCGATCCTTTGGCTTCACGTCCGGAACTGCGCCCGGCAGCGGAGGGAACTCCGCCGGCGTGAACGCCGGAACTGCTGGACTCTGCTTCTCCGCCTTCCTCGCCGGCGGTTTTGGTTTCGACGCCTGCTGTCGCCGCTGGATGAAATCCGCACGCTTGGGGCAGCTGCGGTCCGTAGCTTCGTGGGCACCAGAGCAGTTGGCACACCGCTTTGGCTGGGCTTCCTGGACTTCGCACTCGTCCGTCTTGTGGGGACCCCCACAGTTGTTGCACCTCCCCTTGAGGTGACAGTTCCTGGTTCCATGACCCAGCTGCAAGCAGTTCCTGCACTGGGTCACGTTCGGTCGCTTGTTCCGGTAGGCCTCCCACCGGATGTGAAATCTTCTCAAGCGCTTGATTTCACTCAGCTGCTTGAGGCTGGTGTACCCCTTGGGGAACGTAACAATGTACGGGGTTTCCTCTGACGAGGCGAACTCTCCCTTTCTCTTGATGGCGTGCACCTCCACAGCATCCAGGTTTTGCGATTCCTTGAGGGTCTTTTTGACGAATTCAGGTGAAGCCGACGGAAGTCCTCGGACGACGACGCGGAGTTGCCGCTCGCTTCGTTTCTCGTGGGTGTAGAACTCCACTTTGTTCGCAATCAAGTGGGCCCGCGCGGTCTCAAAACGCTCCTCGGAGGAACACAGCAATTTGATCCCAAACGGTGTTAGCTTGTAACTTGGCTTGGTTGTGCACGGCGACATTACAGTCCTCAGCTTGGCGTAGCTCGTATTCTTTACCACCAGAGGTGGTGGTTTCTTGGCCACTGGAACCACTGGAACCGGTGGGACGCTTCCTTTCTCGGCTGGGATACCATTGTTATTGTTGTTGTTGTTGTTCCCCGCCAGCGGACTGAACTTGTTGTTGTTGAGAAGATTCTCCTCTGAGCCATCCCCGACAACGGCTCCGTCGCTGGTCTTCCTCCGCTTCCCCGTTCCATTTACGGAACGAAACTCGTCCCCGTCGGAGGATTCTTCCACCTCCATCCGTAAGCACTGTGCCGCGCCACGAAAACAGCAGAAAAAACAACCGCTGTCTCCGGCTGTCAGACGTAAACTGAAAACAAAAATGTTTTTAACAATTATAAACAACGTCATTTTTTCACAGAATAGATTTAATATTTTTTCATTGAATAAATTAAGTTTTAATAAGCGATACTTTACCACTTCGATTTTTGAGTAATTTGTGCATGAAATAAAACAATATGGAAAAAAATACTTTTTAACACAGGAATACCAAACCAGCGAGTTGAAGTTACCATTACGACTTTTGAGGGCTTGAGCGTCAGTGTAAGTTTGATAGGCGTTGGGTGTTTCAGTGTTAAAAAGTAAATATAAGAAGTGGCTTTGGGTGTTCCATTTTTTTAAAGTAAGATTTTATACAAAAATTATCCAAAAAAAACGGAGAGGTAAGAATCGCTCATTAAAAATTATATTCTGCCATTAAAACAACCATTCCAACTTTTTCGGCGGTTTGGGTGTAACGTTTTTAGGAATTTTACTTGCATAATTAATAACTTTCAAATCACGGCTCGGACCAACACAACTAGTGATCTTTTCCCTTCTTGAATCGATTGCTTAGTAAAGGGAAGGTAGTGTATCGTCACCAACTGGATCTTATCAAGAAACTGTAGGAAGACAACCTATGGAATGTTAACATTAACCTAAACATGTTAACATTTAGATGATTGATAAACTGTCAGGAAGGTGACCTATGAAATTTCAACATTAAGTTAAGAAATAGCCACTGAATCCGCTCTGTAAATGCGGCCGTGATACTCTTCATCGGTCATGGGAAAAAATAAGTTTTTCAAGCTAGCTTAAGAATCCACCCAATCTGATTGATTATCCTTAAATTGCTTTCTGCAATAAATCTCTCAGTTGTTGAAAACGTAACAACTTAACAAACAGCAATACCTTCCATATAGTAAACCACACATCCAATACGTCCCCAAGGAAATCGAATCTATCCAGAAAGGAAGCAGCACAAAAAAAAAACCCAAAGATAAAAGTCCGAAAGACACACTCCAAACAAACAAGCTCCGGTGAAAAAGAGGATACAAATAGGATAAATGTACACATGTTCAATTTAAAAATTGTCGTTCCGCTAGATTTTCTCCTTTCCTGTATCTGTCGCCGAGTGGTTGTTTTTTTGTTTCCTTTGTGTATCCCACCCCCTGACTTTCCCCCTCTTTTCTAGTCCGGCAGAGCTCTTTCTCTCTTTTTCTCTCGCGCATCGAGAATCCTTGCCCGATAACGAGAGCGCTTGTCGTTGACAACAATGGTGCCAACATAAGGACCGGAGATCCTCCCGCACAAGTTCCGGGACAGGAACGAGGGGGGCAGGTGGGTGAGCAGGATAAACCCAACAATGGTACTCGTTTCTAACAAATCCTTACAACCCGTATCGGTCCAGGACTATCGGAGTAGCCAAGTCCCGCCAACCGACCACCGGACCGAGAGGGGTTTGTTGTGTATCGTTCCGAAATTCGCCCAGGATACGTCGCTCACCGGCGTCCGACGTGGAACCGACCAGCGTGCCGGCATGTGTAACGGCCGAAGGCAAGCGAAGAAAACATGCGTCCTTCCGGCGTGGCAGCAGGATAATGAACAACCTGCCTCTCTCGTCGTCCTGTACTGTCCTGTGTTACGTTGATCCATGGAACTTTCGTTGTCGCCGCTTGGTGCCGTTTGTTTTGGGTCTACGTTCGGGTCGTCCGACAAAATAGAGAGGATATTCGAAAAATTCGGGCTCTCTTATTTTGGTGAGGAGAGTGTCCTGGAAGTGCGCCGAGAGGGTTGGCACGGTAGCTGTTGCCCCAAAAATTGTCAGGGATGTAATCAGGAGAAGGAAATCTACGGAAAAATGCTAGCAATTTCCATCGAAAGGAGCGGTAGCGGACACCACGATCACAGTGTGCTGTGAAGAAATCCAAAACAGACACGCGAGGCGTGAGAGAGTGAGAGAAAATACTCACAACCGAGAGCGAAGCAGACGATTCCCCACCTTAACTTCGAAAACAGGCGGGGCTTTTTTCCCTTTTCTCTTGTTTCCAACCCCGACCTCCTGGGTTCAAACCCTCACTTTGCTTAATTTATCATAAAAAGGCGTGTTCTTTTGCTATGTACAACGCAGCCATTGGTTCTTTTTGTACGCCCTCTTGCCATTATCTCCTGCACACACGGACCGGTTTTGGCCGCCGGGACGACCCCGCATACAAACACGAGCGCCGAGACCAGTTTTCGATATTGTTATTCAGTTACTGGCAAAACGTGAACAAGTGCGCATCGCTGCGACGCAGAGGAAGCGAGAGATTTTTTGTTCGACATTGCGTCGTCGTTCGCTCGTCGGCCGTTTGTCGTAACGTCACACGGAATTGTTTTGATTTTTCCGCTCGCGAGAGGACCTGGACGACCGGGAAAAGCGTCGGCGTCGCGACGGTGGAAAACCATACCGAGCGAGAGGTGTGCGTACGTGTGGGTGTACGTGTGTGTGCACGCGAGCACGCGCGACCAATTCTGAGGAAAAATCACAGTGTGCTGTGTGCGAGCAAGTGAGTGCAGTGAAACAACGCACACACACATACTCCGACGACACACGGGTATTGTTCTTGGGTCGTCGTTTTTTTTTTTGCTGTTGCTGCTGTTGTTGATGTGTTGTGTGCGCGCTCAGCGCCGGATTACTTGGATCGCGCGGGTTAGTGAAAAACGGCTGGAAACACTCTCAGAGCATCCGGTGTGTGTGGCAGAGGCGTACGCCGCGAACTCAGTGCTGCAGATATTTTCAGTTATTTACAGTTCTTGTTTGATTGTTCTTTTTTCGGATTGTTGTGTTCTCCGGTGTGTACATAGTTAACACAGGAAAAGTTCGTTGTACAAACAAACGCTCAAACAAGTAGAACTGGGATGTAAGGACATAAAAGACAATTATTATTGATGTAGTAAAACATTTCCAATTTCGGCATCATCATTGTTGCCCTGTCTGCAATTGAAAAAAAAGTGAAACGAATATTTTTTTCGGTTGGACTCAGTATGCCGTGGAAATTCCGATGAGTGATTGGCCCTTCGGAGGAGAATAACGCAGCCTACTAAACAAGCTAGGAACGTACGACGGCGACTGATTCATGATGTCGGAAGCCAGAGGAAAGCCCACCAGCTCCAGCAGATCGCACTCGTGCCCCGAAAGTTGCAACGGCGTTGCGTGAAGAAATGTTCTGTATGTGAACCCCTACCCGAAGGATTCCGTTAAGTTGCGTTGTTTGCCTTAGTTCTTATTAGTGCAATTTTATGATTTATTTGCGTAGAAGAAACCATCAGTTTGGTTGACATACACACATACAACACATACACACATACGCATAATCATACAGTGTGAAGAAAGTAGAGTGGAATTGGAAAGTGGTTTCGTGTCTTTGTTGATTAATCACCGGTGCAACATTCCGAACATAGGGTCCATCAACGCGGGGAGCAGCTAGTGCACAGACACGGGCGCCCCACAGGACGACACGGCAGATAATATGGCCGCGTATGCTCAATTTGGTTACACATATCCGTCGGCAAGTCAGGTAAGACGCAATCATTATGGTGCCAGTTAAAGTAATAGTTCGAAAAGATTCAATTGTAATTAATAGGTCACATAATAGTAGATAAAAATATAATGATTTTAGATTCGAGTGATATTTTCCGACTCCACACGGAGAAAAAAGAGTTCCCAAAATCGTGAACAAGCGTTCATGAAAATGGGAACCACGAACAAAGTGTTCAAATGCCATGGTACGTTTTTCAAAACGATTTTGGGAACTCTTTTTTCTCCGTGCAACTCCGACCTTGAAACTTCAGCCCTGCATTTCTTGACCAACATGAAAAAGGGCGGATTAGCATTTCGATAGTTTAGTTTAGTCAGCATTTCGGCGGGTTTAGTTAGGGGAAAGTGGGGCAAGTGTAACAAGCTAAGGAAATGCTCGTTATAACCCATTAAAAAGTTAAAAAATCTGTCGGATTTTATTATAATCATCTTATTCTAGGTCTTGACTAAGACTTTGTTTAAACAAGTTTTTAAAAAATCATGTTTTTTAATGTGAAAAATTGATTTTAAAATTTTTGATTTTCCGTACGTTCTACTCAACTAGTGGGGCAAGACGAGCAACCCGTTGGGGCAAGAGGAACAATGCATGAAAAAATATGGTAATTTGCTAACAATTGAACTGTTATCACTTAGATACATCAGATTAGAATGTATTTGAATGGTTTCTTCCGTTTTTAGATTAAATAATAATATTTTACTAAAAATTTTATCGTTTTTACGAAAAAAAAATACTACTTCGATGATAAATAGTAAATTTTCATAATATCACTATACTTTGTATGTACAATTTTTTTTAACGATTGTTTATCAGTTTTTAAGTACTTTCATGTATTTATTTCCCAATGTTGTTGCAGCAATTCGTAATTTTTTCCATACTAAAAATCCATATGGTACACTTGCCCCACCTGAACAAGATTTTTTAAAAGCTCTCAACAAAAATAACCAAAAGTTAAATCATACTTTGTAATAGGTGCATGTCATTTGTAGGGACACTACTGATCTAGGAAAAATAGCATTTTGATAAAATGAGCCTTAAAACGAACCCTAAGCCTTATTTTGTACTTTCCAAATATTATAAGAAAACAAAGGTTTCAAAAAAAACTTCATTAAATCTTATGCCCTGTGGCGTTTACGTCATTTTGGCGGTTATGTGGTAGTAGAATCAGCTAATTGCATTGCTAGCAACAATTCCTCATACTGGAAATAATCAAAATTGTACAAATTACGGCCGTAGGAGCGATTGTTCCTCTTGCCCCATATGGTCGTCTTGCCCCACCTTCCCCTAAATAGTTACCTGTTATGTCGAGATTTGCAAAATACAATCGACTCTCTCGTTGTCGATCATTGATTCTTCAATAAACCTTCACGTGTCGAAGGATTCTTAGGTCCCATGCTTTGATAGTTCTATAATTTGAAACCTCCAACTCTCAATGGTCCCTTCAAAATCGACACAAAGAGAGTTGCATTTTTTTTTCTTGTTGTTTATCAGAAGAATTCTGAACAATTCGCAGCTGCAAATGTTCGATTCTCGAACAATTTATGCGTTGAACATAGTCGTCATAATCACTTGACTCCCTAAATTAATATTCTTCATAACTTTTTGTTCAGCCTATTTCATATTTATACTGGAAGTAATGTGATTCAAAATCAAATTGTTTATTATTCACTCAAAAAAATGAATTCGCGTAAACGTGAACAGAGTTCATGCCACCGGGAACCAGGAAGAAAACTGTTCAACATTTATAGTGCATTGCACCATGAAAGTGAACAGTTTTCTTCCTGGTTCCCGTTGGCATGAACTCTGTTCACGTTTACGCGAACTCATTTTTTTGAGTGTTCAGATCTTCACTGTAAATCAGATGATCAGATGAACTCTACAGCCCTTTGGCGGGTGAGTAGGGTAGAGTAGTCATCAATGAGACACGGGGAACAATGATAAAATGGCTCTCACAAATCGTAGTTTCAACAAATCAAGCTCATATTTGGGGGAAAGGTGTGTCTACTGGATACACATCTGCCATAATAAAGGCTTTGGTAATGGACGCTCCCTTGCAAAGTTATTCATAAATGTTTGATTCTGGAGTGTAAAAGTAAATTACGACTAAAAATTACATTTTCGCTCATAGGCTGCCATTAACACAAAAAACTAATAATTCTTCAAATTTCTTTTGTCATTTAATAGGACATGAGTTGGGCTACAATTTTATTATATACTCAGAATTCAGGGCTATCTTATTGTTTCCCTCTGTTTTCAGCCCTTGGGTAACAATGAGACACATTGATTTTTCTTCATTGAACTTTTCAAACTCTTTGTAAATTCTTCAAAACATGAATTGAAAGTGATTTTTGGCATGTTTATTGAGTTTAACTCTTTTTAACCAAAAATATAATATAATTTGGTATAAATATATGGAGGTAATTCTCCGCCAACTCACACAGCAGTTGCCCCGACCCCTCTTCGATTTGCGTGAAACTTTGTCCTAAGGGGTAACTTTTGTCGCTGATCACGAATCCGAGGTCCGTTTTTTGATATCTCGTGACCCTTTCATTTTTGAACATGGAGTTTTTCAAAAATTTGCAGCCTGAAACGGTGATGAGATAGTAATTTGGTGTCAATGGGACTTTTATGTAAAATTAAACGCCCAATTTAATGGCGTACTCAGGATTCCAAAAAAAACGTATTTTCCATCGAAAAAAAAACTAAAAAAGTTTTAAAAACTCTGCCATTTTCCGTTACTCGACTGTAAAAAAATTTTGTAAATCATTTTTCATTTAGAACAAAATTTTTCATTTTAAAATTTCGTGTTTTTTCTAACTTTGTAGGGTTATTTTTTAGAGTGTAATAATGTTCTACAAAGTTGTAGACCAGAAAATTACAAAAAAATCATATATAAACATAAGGGGTTTGCTTATACACATCACGAGTTATCGCGATTTTACGTCACCCGCGACAGAGGGGTCGGGGCAACTTTTCCCGATTTCGTGTGAGTTGGTAGAGAATTACCCATGGATTTTACAAAAAATAAATACTTTTTAGCATAACTTTTGTTAACTAAAGTAACAAGTTGGCAAAATTGCTTTAAAATGTCCAAGGCAAGGTACCTGCAATGGAACAATACAAAAACATGATGTTTTACAAGTAAAGTATCGATTTCCGTAGGGGCTCTCATAGTTCCCCACCTGTCTCATTGTTCCTGCCAAGTGCGTCTACAATGAGACAGTTGAATATCTCGGGCTATAGAGGTCGGTTGATCTCATATTTTTGTCAATGTTAGAACACATTAAAAGAAATAAAATGCAACAAATAACTAATTAAAACATGGTGATGAAAAAATACCAAAATCGTTGAATGTTAAAAACCAAAAGTGTCTCATTGATGACTACCGAAAACTGCTGTCCCTATTCAGACTGTAGTCCCGATTCACCCCAGATTACGGTACCCTACCCTAAAACACAAATTTAACGTCCTTTTAAAAATCTCAATTAGTCCATTAAATGCTAAAAGAAATGAGTTCTTGCGTCAATATTTAACTGCAACTGCAACCGAAGTTGCATAGTTTAACAAAAACCTTTATATCGCAACTGCAGAAAACGCAGTCAGCAAACAATTTCGAAACGTAAAATTACCCCGTTTTTGTGCCCACTTCAAGGTGGCGCAAACATTGTCTCCGTTCTTCAGACGAGTGAGAGAGATCACCACCAGAAGCTGTGCAAAACATTTAACGTATTTATTTAAGTGGGCTTCATTCCCGGTGTCCCATTTATGGAATCCTTGAACTGAGCCCCTGTGACAACATGATCCGTCGCGATCCGTCAGGTAACCTGTGCGTGAAAGAAGGGATTCGTGGTCCTCTCAAAAAGGTTCTGAATGAATTTCGTCCAGACACCATCCAACGCAATCAGACTGATGGCATCATGCAACATTAGCCACGGTCAGTCCGGAATGGTCCGGGTTGTCGCAGCGGGAAAGAATCGAGGGGACTACGAGGCAGACAACATCCAGATAAGAATTGAGCAGTTTGCCAGCCTAGAGATGTGTGCCCTCTGCCTTTTCTGGCGAACGTTTTTTTGGAAATCGGGTTCTAATAAATCTCATGTCACATGGTCGTTTTCACTTACCAACTTGTAGTAAGTTACACGCACCAAAAGCGCCCCGTTGCTCAGGCATCCGTCTACAGACGCTTCCTCGGGTCTCGAATGTTTGTGTCTCACATATTTTTCGCATCATGTTTCGTTCCCCGTATTTCGTCATGGTTTTTGGCCTAGATCATCCTCATCAATGAAAGTGGCCTAAAATCGTTCGTGGTCGAAATCGCGCTCCCGTTTGGGCCTTTTATTGGATTCATTTATTATGATTTGATTAGAACCTTGTCGAGTTTTAACACGCAGAGGTCGCGCCACCAAACTCACCACGGTGGACGCGACGGTCCAATCTGGAAATCCTCCTGCTGCGAGCAACGCATTACCTCGCTCGTTTCCTCGTGATTCCAAGCGATCTCCAGTTGCGTTTTAACTTTTTTTTTTTTGGTTTGCTCCAGCCAATTCTTCCTGTTTCCCTTTTTATGCTGTGTTGACTTTTGGCCAACTCCCGCCGCGTTTCTCCTTGCTTTGTGTGCGTCCGTGGTTGGATATAAATATTTATCAATTTTAACATTGATAAATTAATTGTAAATTAATTAAATTGATTTGTACGTGATTTTAACGAGTTTTTACCAGAACCGTGCGTTTACTTTGATGGCACGGTTTTGAAAGGGCTTAATGGAACTTTTTCTACAAAGAGGCTGGATCAAATGAAAATAATAGAGTATTAATTATATTAATGTGAATTTATATTTCGTACTATTAAAAATATTTTATGGGAGTTCTTCAAACAGTTTATTTAAAAGTTTATGTCACAATACAACTTTTTGAACATTATTTATCAATTTTCTCAATTCATGACCAGAAAAATCGGGACGTGAAAAAGGTGAGTTTTATTTTTAATATCATTTATTAAAAATAGTATAACAATAAACTTTGAATATTGTGCTGTTGCATGCGATCGTTTTTTTTTGCTGTAAGCTCGCATAATATGTGCATTTGTCGGTCTGGAAATCCACTACTGTGACGAATCGGGATACATTGAACGAATAAAGTCAGTTATTATAATTATGTTTTTGCACATCATTGTAATTTTCTGATTGGTTCATGTTTGAACAGACACAGGACAACATAATAAGTATATAAGTATTCAGGTGCTATAAATATTGCTTTCTTTATTCAGATTGTAGTCCTGACTAACAACAGTTGTCGGTACCAACTTTATTTGTTCCTAAAGTTAAGACCTTGCGTTATTTTGTATTTTGTTGGTTTACGAGACATATTAATTTCAGATTACCGTAAACCGGGGTGACAGGTAGGTTTTTAATTTATTTTTGAAATATTTTCCAACTGTTAACCATGTTTATGAGCTTTTTAACAAAATACGTATAAATGCTAGGTAAAATTGTTAAAAGGTCACAATTTTGCCTGTAATTCATTATAACTAGTTTTGTTTATAAAATTATCGATTCATATTGCATTTTAAACTGAATTTGCAGCACAAATCAAAAGTTTTCACATTTTATTTGATTTTTTTTCTACTGAAAATACCTATAAATTTTAAGATTTTTTTAAATTTTATTTTAAAAACACATGATATTCATTATTTACAAACTTATTCATCTTCTTTTAGTGGAAAATTGTCCAAAGAATCAGAAAATGCATTTCATTTTCCGATTCAAAATAATGTTCATTGTGAAAATCATGACACTTTGAGAATATTGAAGTAATGCTATTCATCAACGTTTTCTTAATTATAGTTAACAAAATATTTAAACTTTTCAAAATTGTTCATAATTTTTTTTATCTTTATCTTGAGTATCTTGAGTACTTTTAACACAGCATTCCGTACGTATTTAATTTGCACTCTCCATTATGCTGAAAAATCTCAAGGCTATCAAAGTCATCTCGTTTTACGGTACATTTTTTCTTTTATAGGTATTTTAATTTTACTTTAATCATACATAATAAATGAACTTCTGTTTTTGAAACACTTTTATCTAAATTTGATTGAATGTCCATTAGATCCAAATGGATAGCAATAATAAACAAAACATAATTTGATCTGTTTTAAACTTTTTTTCACCTTTGAAGCAAACACTTTTGTTTGGCATTTAATTATAATGTTGATAAAACGAACGTAAGTTTATTTGAATACTCAAGTGCTAGATTTTCTGGAGTAAGTCACAAGATGTCTCTTTCAGATTCTATTTTAATGAAATTTTCAGCGTTTGTTTGTTCATATACGTACAAACAAAATCGGTTTGCAAAGACATCATGCCAAATATGAACTTTCAGTGGAAAAAATGATAATTGATAACTTAAAAAGCTATTTGGAATTTATGTCTCGTATTCTCCGCACATGAAAAACATAGTTCGATGCCTCTGTGCTCTTTTTACTAAGCTTGCTGGTTTTCCTATGTAGTTTGCATAAGAGAGCACAGAAGATTCGATTTATCATACCTTAAATTTGAGTATTTTTTTAAATTTTCCAAACCACTAGATCATTTTTTTTGAATGTCAATAAAACCTTATAACAACAAGAATGTAAAATAATTATGCATTTTTCTAATCGATTCAACCTCTTAAATTTGCCATAAAATTTGTTGAGATTTGTAAGTATAATTTTAAAACAAGCTGTTTTTTCGGTGTTGTTTTTGAAATTTTCCAGTCTTCAGATTCGCCCTTTCGAAAAACCAAGTCCACTCAAACCCGTCAGCCGTTCACAACTTTTTTTTGCGCTCCTCACTTTTTTCGGAACCTCGGAATTCAAACACCGGTAACGTCGTCGCTCCAGTTTCCAGGTCGTGGCGGCGGTGGCTACTGCGACCACTCCAGAGGTATTCACCCGGGAATCCCTCACCAGCCAACCAGCCAACTGCTTTTCATGCAACGCTCGACGTCTGTTTAGCCTCCTTAGCTTGTCAACGCTCAACGCTGCGCGACATCCGAATTAACTCAAGAGGAGATTTCTCTCGTTGCTTCGTCTCACGGGGGAAAAAAAAGGCAGAAATAAATTCAATTAGAACATATTTCTGATATGTCACATTTTTAATTCTCCGTAGCGCGCCGAGAGAGCATCTTTATTCCCTGACAGGCTGCTTCTTGTGTTTTTTTGTTGTGAGTGTCTTTGCCATTGCCTTCGCATGGCTCATTTCGTCTTAAATTATAATTAATTAATGAGAGTTTTTGTCTCTCACTCGTTGTGTTGCGATGTTACCCTTAAGTGGGATGTGGGATGTGGGAGGGGGAGCAGGATGAGAAATATGAGGGGGAAGAAGGTGGCAATGATGTTGCGCGCCGGCGGATGGGTGACAACAGCAGCCAGAGAAAATGGTACGCATCACCATCGAATGAGTGTGAGAGTGTGTTCCTTATGCTGCATTCACAGAGAGCATGGAAACAATCAAGTTGAAACAGTCAACAATACATTCAGTTGCATAAAAAGTAGATTTGCTAATTATTGTAGGAAGTTCGATTTTGTTTTAATTTAGATTCAACTCCTTTTACCTATTCTGTTCATTTTAGGTTCAATGTTTGTTATCTTGATTTTTCTTTCATTTGTATTTGTGTAACATTAAATCATTGGATTTCACCAATTCACTGGTAACAAATACTGTTAACTTGTCAATCTACGGCATAACAAACTCTGTAACATTTTGAAACGTGAAAATGCGGATTCGTAAGAAAAACCCGTTTTCAATCAGGTATTTGATCCAACATCAATGAATTCTGAAGGAAATTAATTAAACTCAATCTTGACCCATAGCTACAATTTAGAAGATATTTTTTCAGGAAGGAAATTAATAATTCGTTAGTTGGATTTACTGGCATTTTTAAATTTTTCTTATTTGCTTAAAAAAAAATATGCTAAAAATACTAAATCTGGAATAATAAAGGAGTTTCAGCAGATAAAATGGTTATGCGCCATTTTCGAATGTTGTTCGAGAAATCAAGATAATATTTATAAGACATTTACTCAAAGTATTACACAAATTAGAGACTAGACATTAGGAATATTAAAAAATTGTCGTGCAATTCTCAGATTTAACAAAATCTAAGTAAATTTTACCAAGAAGGTTAAAGCTGCCAGAAATAAATGAATTAACAACAACAACAAGTAAATTTTGATGCAACTGAGTGTAAAACACCAGAAGAATGATGGTGATGATGATGTTACAGAGTCAGCAGCAGCATCCGTACAGCATCCAGTCGTCATCGCTCAAGTAAGCCAGTAGCAACGCTGCAAAATTGGGTGCAAAGATGTGTGATGCGAATAATTTCACAGTTTGTGGACAGTTTTTTTCTTTTTTCGTATGTGTGTGTTTGCACTTGCGTCTTCGTGTCACTTCCCGCGTACCATATGCTGCTTCTTTGGCGGGATCCGGCGGTTCTGGCCTTCTAGGGCAGACTGGACCTGGAGATTTTCACGCGGAGCGTTTTTCGGAGGCGGTGGCGTTGTGGGAATTTGACTAACCAGTTCCCGAAAGGTTTGGGATCCTTACAAGGGGATCATGGTGATGACTAACGGAACCTTTGCGGCGAGGCAGGTGAGTTTATTCCCTGGGGAAAATCGATCTTAATGGGTTAATGGTACGGAATTTGTACGAGCTGTGAATGCATTACCCGAGCGGAAAGTGAGTTGGTGGATATAACTTCGAACTATCTTGGCTTGTTTATTCGCATCTTGCTGTAAACTCCTCGAGTTATGACGACTTTTGAAACCGACTGCGTATCATTTTTTTTTTTTTCTGTTTGAGTATTAAGACACGGAATCCTGATTACAAGGACTATTGTATCGTGTTACCCATTTTACTGTTATTAAGCATTTCTAGATCTATAACACAGTTCCTATTGAGAGGAAAAGTGCTGTTCCATCCAGATGCTGTAAACACCATTCCTTGTGCCTTGTGCGCTATGTATCGCTAGAACCGCGGTGACAATTTTTTCGTGTCATTTTTCAAGCTCTTCCCAGCAGCTATTATTGCCGCGCGGGGTCTTGTAAAGACAATTGTCTTTTTGCGGTGCTATTTTTGCGGTGTTCCCTTTGCTCTGATTTGGACAATGCGACTGGACTGCAGTGCAATACCGATCGGCTGGGCATTATTTACATGCGAAGACACGAGGAAAGTATTTTGGGAAGAGGCGCAAAGGAATATCCCAAGATCGATCACATGCTAGAAGAGCACGTGAAGCAACCGTTTATACTCATACGGTTGCTGCTACCTCTGAACTTAAACCTAAGGCTGCCACCCTGAGAAGAACCCATGACTTTCCGCTTATGAGGCGAAACCCGTAACCATTCGGCCACAGGAGGTTGGCGACTGCGTATCATGGAAAGTATATTCCATGATCATACTGCATTATCTACAGTTGATATTGAGGTGTTAGTGGTAGTTTTTTTGGACTTAGCAAAAATTTCGAAAATTTTATTTTTTCCAAAATTTTACCCGAACATCATGAAATGATTATTTTGACTTTATTGATAAATTATTTTGATGTTTATTTTTGCTTTGAACCAAAATTTCGGAAAAATCGACGAAATTATAGGAAATTTTCGTCCGATTTTTAATAAAACATCAGTTTGTTCCTAAAATAATGTCCCTAACAAAATGTCTTCATTGAAATTTTGAAATTCGAAAGTTGGTTTTTAATAATTATTGATATACCCCCTACAAAAATCGTTCCGGCACTTAGAAAATTTACGGGATCCGTATCACGACAAGATTTTTGGTAGAATTTATTAGATTTTCAGGACTTTGCGAAATTTTTGCTCTCAGCCAGTTGAATATTTTTCAACATTTTGAAAAATTATTTTGATAAGAAACATTACCAGGCTTTTTGAAATTTTACTGTGGATTTTTGGACTTATGCAATTTTAGGAATATTTTCATAAACTTTTATTTTTAATTAAAAAAAAATGGAATATAGAGACTTTTGATTTTTTCGTGATTTGGAAAATTATTGTGACATTTTGGCGATTCAACGCTTTCTCCACAATTTTTTAATGAGTTTTTAAAGTAAAATAATTTTTCAACTTTGAAAAATCTTGTTTTGATGTAAGTGCGTATATTCCTGCAATATTACTCATATTTGTGAAGAGGAAGAAGGGGGGGGGGGTCTGAATTGTGCCGGGGTGCATTAAAAACCAATAAAATTATTTTTGGGATCAAAATCTACTTTATGAACTTGATATGATTTTTGGAAGATTTCAGTTGTTTGCTACTATAAACTGAACTTGATGTGGCATTGTTGGTCAAATAAACTCAACAAGATTTTTCGCAGATACGCCTCGAACAATTTATGTTCGTGGCCATGTTCGGTTATCTCTTAACCATACCCTGGGGTGAACTTGACTTGTTCGTGTTTTTACGAACATGGGTAGATTTTTCCAAGATGCAACTTTCTGCCCGGGTAAATGCCAAAATGAACCTCAGTATGCTTTGGCATTATACGAGCGAGTGTAGCCTTGATGGATGGGGCGCCGGTTCAAATGTAGTTACAAGGAAGGGTGTGTGAACGAAACGCGTTGGAGTCATTTTTTCTCTCTTTTTCTTCATGATCACAGCTATAGCCATCTTGAGAATCCATCAATAGATTTGCTATTCAAACACAATTATCATACCGGAATGCCTTCAGACTTTCTGCAATTTATTCGTTAGACTGGAAATAAAACAAACTTCTCAAACTTTGCTTTTCTTTTCCCCTCCTCACTCGAACTGCGTCAAAGTCTCACAAAGCCTCTCAAAGCTTTTGGGCAAGTAAAAAGTTGAGCACTTCTTAAATGATTTATTATGTTTCTGTCCGCGTACTTCTCTCCGTGCTGCCAAAACGCATTTAGCAGGGTCCTAAAGTCCAAAACGGCAGAAGGCGCTTGCAAAATGTGACAATTCTGCCGCGCGTCTGCTCGTTATCAGAAATTCATATTTTTTGGGAATCATCATCAATATTATCACCGGCGATGCGGCCAGAAATGCATTGAATGCATTTTTCTTCCTCCGCTCCATCGCAATTTTTCGCATGCTTCCTTCTAATGAAGAAGGGACAAGTCGGAAGGAACGGTTCTTCCGAAGAAGAGTTCATAAATTTTTGGTGATTGGGTCAATTTTCTGGCATCTCTCATTAGGGTTGATCATATACAGTATTTTTGCGATGAGTGACGAAAACCATTAGTGAATATGAAATGTTTGAAAAATGTAAATAAAATTTCATCCTTTCTGGACAACACTTAACATTTTACATCCAGCAAATACAAATAAAGTGAGAGAGGATCTTTATGAGTCGTCAAAAATCGAAGGCTATTGAGCATAAGTGTGGCATTATAGGCGGGAACTGGAATGACAATGCCGGGAATGATGCGAACTGGAAAGTATGAATAAAACAAATATGAGAGTGTCCGTCTCGTGAATTAATAATTCATAATGTTATAAAATTGTTCAAGTCGCTGTCAATAATTCATAAAGTGACTTCGCGCATCTCTCGTTCGTTCTCACCGAAAGCTGGGTTTCGTGCGAGAGCGAGAAAGGCCGAAACAAAACTTTTATTGATGGATCGCTTAATGGTTTTATATCTTTACCTTTTTTGGCTGGGAAGCGACCGCTGCACAAAAAGTGGCATAATTTTCATAGGAATGTCGTGATTATGTCGTGGGCTACAATAGCACGCTGGTCCAGAAGCGCTAAAAGCAATGTTCGCATCTTCTGGGCCTTTGAGAGTGATTATAACCTTCAAATCGTTACTACTCAATCAGTAAAGGGAATTATTTTAAGTAAGTTTATTTTTTGCTTCGAGTTGAACTCGTTCCTGGAAGACACCTTAAATGAGGAACAGAGTTGAACAATATTTACTAGCAGCATGAAATACTGCACGAGGGAGTGAATAATTATAATTGATTAGTGCCATAAATCCATCCCAGCATGATTTGTTTAATACTGTGCGCAAAATACAATTATGATAAAAACATGGCATGCAAATTCAAATTTGATTGTTAAAACACTACAAAAATAATTTTAGAAATATTGCAGTGAGCATTTAAAAAAAAGTGCTACCCTTCTGTTAGACGTTGCACAAAAAAATTACCTGATTTTGTTTTTGTAAAAACAAATTCATCGGATATAGCTGATTTAAAAAAATTCAAGAAATTGTGAAACGAAGTTGTGTCTTGACTTTGAGATTGTATATTGAATCTACTGAAGCTATATATTATCAATTTCATCGAATCAATCTCTGTAAACATCCGCCAACGGAGACGTCCTGCGGGAAAGTAGCACTCCGTACCTAAAAACGCAAGAAGTGATGCCGCGTCGTACGAAAGGTGCGAATCATACCCTTGGCGGACTCCGTTTGGCGCCTTTAATTTAAAACACCTTCAAGACTACGCATGCCGCCACAGAAGCAGCAGTAATCGATACTGAGGGCGCATATTCACCGGCAACACTCCGGGCACTCTCTTTCCTCTCTCTGAATCGAGAGGGCGAATGATGAATTATCCATTTGTCGATAGTAATATTTATATCTCAATTAATGTAATTTATTATTTATTATGATTTATCCGCTCCGGCGGAATCAAGAAGGAGAATCTAAGAAAACAGGCGCACGATAAAGGCGCCCGACAACAACGACCGGTAAAGTGAGAAAACATCTGACAGGGCGACGACGCTGCTTGGGCAAGGAGCTGGATTCTGCACGCCACGCACGTACACAGAGCCTGCTGCGCCCTTCTATCGCGCGGTAAAAGGTTCGCGAACTGATTGATCGAATCTAGCCTGAGGCCAATTCGATCGGCAACGGCCATAAATTCAGTCGCAGTTAGCCTACTGCGTGCACTCTGCTGGCGACTCCTCCTCGACAAAAAAAAGCTCTTTTTCGACGACGGTGAGCGAAAATCGCCGTCGGGTGCGATGGTGGTAATAACAATATTCGCCGAAATTTATTGTTGTTATTATAAACAGTTTTTAACCTGAAAAGGAGCATTATTATGAGTGGCGACGTGGCGGTGGAAAATTATGTAAATATTTATGGAAATATTATTTAAATTTTTATAGTAGCCATAGCACATGTTAAGCAGCCAAGTCTCAGTTAAGGTTCCTGGCATTCCGGAATGTGCTCTGTTTTAATCGTTCTGTGATCGGGAAGTAAGGTTGGCGGGTCCTGTCTAAATGAGCCTTAAATGGGACACATTTAGTCGGAATCGATTAGGGCAAGAATTTGTTGCCGGGCTGCTTCACTGTTGACCCTTACTAATTGAACTTGACGAAGGACAGGTGAAACGGGGAAGTTTCTGTGTCTCGGGGCTATGTGAGCCAGCGCAGAGATGAGATCTAAAACTGAAGGAATTATGCTTTTGGTCGTTATCGATCCCGGGGAGTGATCCACTCGAAGAACTACTCAACTCTGCTATGCTGGCAGGAAGAGAAAATATGAAAACGCATAGCGTGAAGATAAGGAGGGCACAAAACTGCCTTTTCCAGAATGTCCTGAGTGAGCCACCGCGACAGAGAGTGAGAGCGAGAGGAAACAAACGGTCTACCGGGGCCAGAGACGATAAATCATTCCCATGTCCTCGAAAACCTGTCTGCAAAACCAGAGCATATCGTCGCATTGCGTACCTCACCGTATAAATCTATGGAGCTGGCGAAGAAAACATCAATATCGGCCACGACCGAGCGCGGGAAGAAAAAATACTTATAAAACTTTCATCGCATCAAAAAATGATATCATTATCATTGAATGTTATCAAAATATTTCAATAAATTGTCAATAAAACGATTTATCTCAACAAATTTATCTTTCATTTATAATGTACGACTGAGACATCGTTCTGGTTTGACTCTTCTTTTCCCGTCCTCCTCCGGATCGCTCTCTTTATCGTGTGTGCCGGCCAGGGTCCGGGGCCGCGACTGATATGCGTGAAGTTGTCCACGGTGCGCCATCAATGGGATGGATGGACTCACTACTGAATGATGATGGTACAAAGTGATACGCTCTCGCATCGATCACAGCAAGCCATCGCGCTCGGGTTGGGCTGAAAAAGCATAGCAGAGACTCCTCCGGATCGTTTCGCTTTGGGGGCGCTAGGGAAGGGGGAGGGGGGGGGGAGAAGGTAGTGGCAGGAAACTGAACCAGAAAATGATATGTATTCTAGTCATTTTTATATGAGAGTGTACGCGATGACGACGATACGCGCGTACTTCCACGTCAGACAAAGATATGAGCTGATAACATTTCTGCTTGTATGAAAATGCATTTTTATTCATAAAAGTGATTTTTTTTTTTGCTCGCACTTGATCGGTACAAGACCAGTGGTTGGCTCACACGGCAAGATATGGGGGCACGGAAAAAAGCCTAGAGCATTTATTAAAAGTTGTATACAGTTTTACGACCAGTAAGCAACGCAGCAGCTTCTCAGGAGGACAACTGATGGCTACTGATTCAAATCTGCTCTTGAAGTTCATTGTCTGAACTGAGCAAAAAAAGGATGTACGAAATTTAAACCTAAAAAAGTTGCCTCTGTAAACATAGTCTTAGGAAAAACATGAACGAAATACTCATTAAATACTCAACAAAATTATTGTAAATTGCTCTTTTATCCAAACAAAATACTATATGACATTCCATGCAATGTTTCAATTATATGTAATGATGTGTGGGACCATTGCGAAAATCTTACTACTTCAAGCAAAATTTATTTTTTGAATGTTTTGGAGAATTTCCTTTATCTCCGTCAACATTTACCGGCTTCAAACTACTTTTGCTTGCTTTCAGTGTTCAGTGTTGAAGATCTGTTCATATGGAATTGGCTTTATTCGCAATACTCAATTTCTAGGCAACCTGGGCTTACAATATCATGCCTGCAATACGCTAAATGCCAGGGATGGATGGATATAACTGTACAGAAATCTTGTAATATTATCCCATTTTTGACATAGCTCTATAATTTCCATCGGCTCGGGTAGCCATACAGATGCAAAACCCAGTGCTACTTGAATTGAGATGCATCTTATTGACGCAAAAAATGAGCGAACTGCCCGTGATATTTTACGTGCTCCACCAATATATGCTTTAAAGTTGGGAAAAGGGCGGGACTTTTTCGGAAAAGCGCCTCAGGTTGGCAGTCTGGCTGCTGCTACTCTGGATATTACCATTATCGTTATGTTTATGATGATATTATAAAACTCTTTAGCCTCGGACGATTACTGTTATTTTTGCGATTTTAATGCCCCCGTCTTGCCGAGACACGAAGCGTGAGGTGAAAATTTGTGATGCAAATTAGTGGCAATTTTTTGGGCGGAGGATTTTGTTCTCTCTGGTCCGGACAAGACGCTTGATTTTTTTTTTTTTGGAACACGGAATTTTTATCAAAACGACCAAATTTCACATCACAGAAGCTTGTACAAAAGTGGTTCACGACATGATAATTAAATGAAGTGAAAAAGTTACATTTGCCCCATTGACTGAAATTATGTTTGCGTGGAAAATCCCACCCTTAGGAAACGGTTTATTTCAGTCGAAATTTCGTGGTGATTGATTGCGATTAGTGTGAAGTGCCGTGGACTAACAATTCCACCACAAACAGCTGGGTCGGACCGAAAATTCGAGGGGTGCGTTTGACACGTTGTCACCATATCCTGAAACCACAAGGAATTTCCCGCCTATTCCAAGTGTGTGTTTGGCTTTCTCTGCCCGCGTTTTCGGCGCTAATTACCCTCCTCGACATCCTGGTCTGCCTGGCGCGTTAAATGCTGACTATTATTACGAGGACGACGCAAGTGAAGTGTGTGGCTATCTTAATTATTTATGATGAGAGTAGGCGGTGGATGGCGGCATCACCGGTGCTGGCAGTAGGAGTAAACGCTTGCTTTGATTTACCGTGTGCTTGTTGAGCCTACTAGAGGTTCTAGTACGCTTAGCTCTTTAATGGCACTATAATGGTCGGGGCTGTAAAGATAAAGCTTACCGGAGAGCTACTTTAGCAGAAGTTTTGTGTCTACATCAGGAATGAAAGAAAGTACCAATTAAGGAATATGTGTCAATGGTTCGGGCCGAAAAGATGCATGTATTTGCCTCTTTATGTCGATGATAATGACGGGCCATTGGCCGTACTGAACAGTTTCAAAGTGCCAAGTACAAAAGTAATGAAGGTTTGTCCTTTTGTTTGCTCACGCCCTGTCGGTAATAAATCATTAAACGCAACCTTATTATCATAATAAAAGTTGAGGCTCATAAAACATAACTATAATAATCGCCGAGAATGGGTGATGATGGTGGGGTAAATGTTTGGACTTTCATTTGTTTGGTTAAACCAAATAGAGATATTAAAAACAAATAAAAGCCGAAAATCCACAGAAAGTGACCACTGCAAATGGGATGATTTTCGAGTGATAATTTATGGACACGGGGAGATCATAGACCGAGAATTTTACTTTACGAGGTCGAATTTATGCGTCCGTCGAAGAACCCTCGGCCATAATCGCTTTACGAGTCCAGTTCGGGGGGAACTGCAAATGATCGAACCAGAAAAGGGATTCTCATCCAGCTGAGAGAGAGAGAGAGTGAAGAAACTGTTCGACTCAGTGAACATTAAGAATGAATTTCTAATTGGATTTTTATGGCTGTTGAAGTGGAACAAGCAGCAAAAACAACACTGAGATAAATCACAGCATTAATTCCATTTAAGACATCATTAAAACGAGTTCAAAATTTCTTTTGCAAAAACTCGTGGCATCCTTCGACGACCTGACAGGGAGCGAAAGTGAGAGACCATAAAAAACATAACCAAACAAACCTGAAACAAGGGGCGAGGTGGGATGGTAACTCGGACCAGATTGCTAAAGAAGGTGGGAAACGTCGGAGAAACGTCTTTGGGCGTCTTGGGTGGGTTGTTTCGTTCCGGCCGTTTTACTTTTGTTTGTTTGCCCAGTTCTAATTACAAATTTCCGCTAATTGTGTCCCGCTGCGGTGTCGCGGTTCGCGCGTTTCCCGTTTGTCCGGTGTGTTTCTTGCTTCTTGCTCGGTATGCTAAATTGATTTGCATTTTAATTAGCACTTTTTCCGCGCACTTTATGAAGCGTGATGATTTTTCGATGGTGGTTTGCTTTGTTGGTTCGTTCTGCGTGATTTGCCGCCTAATGCCGCATTGGGAGGAATCTTGTGATGTCGGAGGAGCACAGAAGCGGAACCGAGTCGAAATTGTGATATTCCTCGCGGCAGTTTGCCGTTCGAAATAAATGCCTTTAATGTGCACTGGAATAATACGCCGATTTGCCCTTTTCCATGCGGCACAAAACCCCCGAGTACCGTGAAGTGTTCGTACTACGGGAATGACCACCATCGGAGTGGAAGTGTGAGGAACCGAGGCGCGGAAAATCAGGCTAGCTTGCAAATGTGGGTAAACATAACTTTTCCATTTTCAATAATCGCGGCTCCTCTCACTTTCGGCCGCTTGTTTCTATCACATATGGAGGAGTGCTGCTAATGCATGGAAGCCAAAGTTGGTATGAAATCAGGCCTAATTAGTAACAATCATTCGCTGCTCTAGTGGCATTTATTCCTTGCATAATGGTGCAAACGATCCGATAGAGGTCTTGCTGAACCTACGGCAGGTGCGATTTTCCTTCTCAGATGATTTCCAAACAACAAAGTGCTACTATTGAGTCACTATTCGTTGAGTTGAACTTAGACCATTGGAATGTTTTCCTTACTGAAGCAATTTTTAAGTGACTTTCAGTGTCATAGTGTGCATGCTGTTCGATTCTTACGAATTCCACATTGCAGTTGCAGTAGCTTGCCGCAACGCTTCTAATCGCTGAACTGAGTGGCTTAATTTGTCTAGACTGGAGCAAATCTGAACTTGTCTCTACCTTGCTTGGGACAAGATCTTTCGGCTCTTGTTTCTGCCTCTAATCCTGTAACACTTCCTCTTTGCTCTTCTCTCAATCATAATCTTGTTAATTCTTTCGAAATTTCTTCAGTACATGATCACGACGTGGCGTCAATAGACCGTTCTTGCCACCGTGTTTGGCAGGCAACATGTAAGCCCTCATTCACGCTTCTCAAGGTAAGAGCGGAGAGGTTAATTTAAATCCCCCCCCATCTTGCTGCTCCCGACTGGTAGCAAAGGTAGCAACATAGCCGGTTATTGGAAGCGACATCCTCTTATGAGTGAAGACAATAAAGCATCTCGCGTGACACAAACAAGAATAGACTTAAGGTTTAATCCTTGGGTTGTGTTGGAACTGGAATGAGCGAGATGCCTTCGATTGGAATGTAATCATGAAGCCTTTTCTACCGGAAAAGTTCTTAAAGCTTTTTATTCAGTATTGTATTGTTTAAAAATGATAATCAAGACAAATATTGTGTAATAATTATTTATTATTTAACTCACAAACTGAGAGCATTTTCCCCTCAGCCAACAACCTAAAGTCCTCAACCAGCTACCATCACACATGTCTGAAATTATTGTGGAATAGTTGTTGGGTAGTCCTAAATGGCGCTAATTTTTTGCGCTCAACCGACTAATGGTCCGGAACGACCGTAGAGCGGAACACACCAACAGGCCAAATCTTTTAATCTCATTTACCTGTAAATTAACATATTATATGACAAATATTAAAATCAAATTAACTGTATACGTCCTTTCATCGCGTGTAACCCGATATGTTTGTCTGTTGTCATCTTTGCCGAGCAATGGGACGGGAGGGGAGAGATCGTTCCGCTTCGGTTGTCTCTCATGGCTGTCGGCGGCGTGCTGTCATTGTCGCTTTCGTCGAAGAATCTCGCCGCTCCTGCCCAAATTTTTGGGGTTTCCTCTCCCCGCGCGACGTCCCGTCTGGTACACCCGCAGCAGAAGAAGTGCCCTCTTCTTTTTGCTCTTTTTTTACCGGGCATAGAACGGGGCAAACGTAAATAATCAACACCGTCGTCCCACCAGCTGGAAGAATCAACCTGGAGGAAGTCGGGAGGGGTTGGGAAGGTCAAACCCCAGAGAAGCCGGTTGACTCTTGAAAACCGGCCATTAGATTCATTATTTATTTAGCTTGTTGCGTCGGTTGTCATTTTCTTCTTTTTTTCTTTTGTTTTTCCCCCGCTGTTGGTGTTTTTTTGGGGAAATAGACTGGATCGGGCAGAAGAGCGGAGGCACAAGATGTCGATGGATGGTGTTGAAAGATGAAAAGACAATATTTGACGATATATTAACACTTGAAGCGATTATTACAGCTGAATGGGCACCAGAGGAAGATGATGAAGGCGGACCAGACAAGTGGGATAAAAACAATCTACGGGGAGATTATAAGGAATAATTCGATGCGAAGTGGTGCGGTTTTTGTGGTGGGAAAATTAGGAGTTGTCGGGAGTGATTTTGTGCAGATTGATTAAAAGGTTTCATTTTATTTTCTTCTCTTGGTTCTTTTGCAGTTGTTGGTTGGTGGTGGACAGACGACAACCGCCAGTTCACAGTCACCAATCTCGGCCACGAACGCTCCGTCATTGAGCCCGGGTGGGTCGGCAACAGGCGCGCCATCAGGTGCCTTAAGCCCCGGGGCAGTCTCACAAACCTCCAACAATGCGCCACCGGCTACCTCCTGCTGTGAGAACGGCAGGCCTATTATGACCGATCCTGTATCAGGACAAACCGTATGCTCGTGCCAGTACGACTCGACCCGGTTAGCACTTTCCGGCTACTCCCGGATACCAACCGGTAGCGTTGGAGTGTACGGCACACCCTACCCCTCGACCGAGCAGAACCCATATCCCAGCATCGGCGTAGATAGTTCAGCATTTTATTCACCTCTTGTAAGTACACTCTTAATCTTTCAATCACACCATTTCATTTAATTATTTACAAAATTGTCCGTTCCTTGTTCGATAGATCTTTTTAACGGCTATTTAATTTGCAGTTTGCTTAGAATTTACTTCAGTGTTGATTCACATTGAACTACAGTAATTTTAAGGACACCTAAGTTAGATCAACATTGAGTTGAAGCAAGCTCAGACTCTCAAACTGTAAAAATGAATAACATTTAATACAATCTTTGCCACTGCTTAGGCCATTTTTCAAAACACAACCTACCTCAACTATGCAAGTTTAGTTAATTTAGAAAACAGCATTTGGATTGCACATACCACTAAATCGATGCCTCTGTGCTCTCTTGTACTAAGTTTGCTGGAATTCCTATCTAAATAGCATAAAAGAGTACAGAGGCATCGAAATACTATGGCCATACTCTAGTACACTTAGGAGCCCAGGGCGGCGAAGTCCTCGTAGTTAAAAGGAAGACACTAGTGGTTGGTACTAGCAATGGAGGCCGACAGCTATAAAGTCAACTTCATTTTTTTTCGTTGTACCGATCAATATATCTTTGACAAATCTTGAAAGGATCCTGTATCCAGGACAATAGTGGTACTAAAAGGATTTCCTCCGAGCAAAACTGGATCTGCTATATATGGACTCATTTTACACAGCCAGCACGGATCGAGATCAATTATTTTTTGTCATCACGTTGCGGGTATCTTTCACCGAGTGAACCACGTGTTGCTCCAAACGTGATCAAATATGTTTATTTTTATAATTCTGTTTCACTGTCACAGTTGATCTAGGGTGAAGCTAACGTACATTATGTATCAAGACCAAAAAGTGTCACCGTATTGTTCATGACCAGAACACAAGCTGCACGCTAGCCGAGAAGGACTTGGCGAATTTGTTGTACAAACATATTTTAAAATTCAGTATGTGTATCGTTGTACTTTTTCACAGTTTTTTTTGCGCCTCTCGTTGGGGATCATTTGTCTTTGAGCGCGCTCTCTGGACTTTTCCTATGGTACACAGAAAAGAAGTGAGCATTTTTATAGGACCACATGCTCATAGAGTGTGCAGTTTACCGCTTCCTCTACTCTGGGACCACTTTTCCTCGTATATTTTCCAACCAGCGAGGCGGGCTTTCAGCGTGATACAAGGAAGAGGCTCAACTTGCTCGACACGTTCAAGTTTAATTCAGTTGTTGGAGATTTTTTTTTGCGCTCTGCTTTGCAAACTTTTTCACACGCTGGGCGTTGTTCAAACAGTGAACATCATCAGTCTTGGCTAATATTGTCATCGAGCAATGCAGTTTTACTGTTTCGATAGCCACGGCCATTCGGATGAAACATAGTAGGCGCTGATGTAAGTCCGGTCTGGATGAAAGAGAGACTTTCATCAGAGCAGGCTGAGCGGGAAATTTCGCATTCAGCGCACGGCACGCACCTCGTCTTCAGCTGGACTGGAAGGGGGTCGTCCTCTTACCGGAAAAATTGGGGCTGCTTTGATAGGACTGTGTGTAAAGCGACTGGGCAAGTTAATTCCTGCGGCGGACACCCTCCTCGGGGAGTTACTTGCCATTCTTTGTGCCTGCTCGCCTTTCATTAGCCACACGATAAAACGTGCTGCAAAATAGAAGAAAGTGTATTAAATCGTTCGCTCTGGCTTTTTGCCATTAATTTATCACAGCATCATGATTCATTTGGGATAGAATCAGTGCGGTTATCCTAGGCCAAACAAAAAAAAGTTAAAATATACGGTGGGAGGGAGTGGTGAATGGAGGCTAAAAATCGATACGTTTTTCGGTTGAGTAAAGCCACGCGACTGGCGTAAGGAAAATCCCAACAAGCGTAGAATGTTCGATTTAAAATCCATTTCAAATCGTGGCCTTGCTTTCTAAATTTGTCAAACCCAACACAGAAGTGAATTACAAGTGTAATTCAAAATGTGGACAATGTATTCGTGAAAATGTGAACACCGGCGTGTTTTCCACGTGGCTTTCGTTTTGTTGCATTTTCAAAACCTTCGATGGCAGTGTGGTGTAGAATTTCTTCTTTGGCCAGTCCTCTTTCGTTCTCGTCCTTGTTCCACTATCATATCGCGTCCTCGCCCGCCCCATGGTCGAAAAAAATGTTTAACAAGATGTAAATTAAACCCTTTCTATTAATACACAAAGTCAGCCATGGCTGGGAGCTCTAGTTCTAGTGCACGTTGGCCAAGTTGGCTGTGCAAGCTTGCGGTTGGGAACGCCGTTTGGGGACACCGGATCTAGACCGATGTTATCTATGTTATAATTTCTATGTAGTTATGCTTTTTTTTGCTTGTTCTACAGTCGTGCAATGGCAAGTTTGTTTTCTTGTGTACAAGAACGTAAAACCATAGTAAGCTGATTACTGGTGTCGAGTTACGTTCTGTTCCATCGCTTATACTCTAGCAGCGATCAGGGCAGCTACGTTTTTCACAGCGCCTACTTTGACCAATTAAAAGAAATGGTTTGACGAATGTAGTGGAACGCGGGGACAGATTAATCCCCTTAAGGATATGCATTTCATTCTTGGAAATAATGATAACAATTAGTAGAGTGGCCACAAACGAACACGTTCTTGTGTTGAAATAAGTCGCTTTATCATATTGTCCGCGTCCAGTTTGACAAACTATTATCGCATTACGTGGAGCCTTTGCGACTTTTCCAGGAATCTAACGAGTTTAAAATGTTTTTTTTTCCTGTGGGTGTCACAAGACGCGGCGCGGTCGGCCTCGCCCGTCAAACGCATGAAACGGTGCCAACCGTGCGTATAATTGCCGTCATTTACCAACCAAGGAGATTAGAAATATTAGATTTGTTGTCAACCGCTTTCGTGGCAAGGTTCAGGACAATGTCAGTTCATTGTACTCGGAATGGCTTATGGATGACAGATGGCTCATAATTTTTGGGCCAGGTTTTGATTTCGACCATTAACTAATTACATTGCCTGCCATGCGTGTGATTTGTCAATCTGGTTTCAACGAGAAATTCGTTAGTGTCACATTTTGAGAATCGATACCACTTCCAATTACCGTATATCATAATTACAGTGAAACATGCCAACCATGTGACGCTATCGAACGGCCGCGCGACCTCTTATCAACTGTTTGCTATCGTCGTCACAAGCCTTGTCTGCGAACGCGAACGCTATCTACCTTAGTAGGCGGTTGCTTCAAACGTGTGCCCCTAATCGTGGAACAGGGTAAAGCAATCAATTTCTCGAAACGGCCTGCTTTGATTTGTTTTGTTCTGTATGGCGTTTTTTGGGTCACTTTCAACGACGGCAGAGTTCTTATCTGCGTGAAATGTCAACGAGGTAGCGGTATCGTACTACAACAGACGAGGGCTTACTTTTGACAGGTGACAACTGCAATTAAATGGGAAATATGATAAATCTCTTCTATTCATAAGTTTCTGTAGTCTTCGAAAATATCTAAATATTTAAATGAATCAATCTGCTTTTATACAAACTGTAAATCATTGCCACCTTTAATTGTTTTGCAATGGTACATCTCAATTCATGCAGTTACTTCAGCGACAACCCTAGAAAGAACTCGGTAGGATCCGGTGGACAATCCGCATAATAGTGGAAATGAACCAAAACGAAACGTCTTACTCCTGATCCCGGTGGTAATCCCCGTCGAGATCAGACCGTTTGGTGTGGCCGTTAACGAAACGTGCAGACGGAAGAACATCATCCCACGTCTCTCTTTCCGATGTGGTGTTTGCCTATGGTTGCTTCTTTGATAAATTTCGTTCCTTTGTTTTCGCACTTCTCGTCTCGTCCCTGGGATACGGACCTTGAGCCCAGAGTTGCCGTGGTGGGACCCCGGTCTTGGTGGTACGATTGTTTTTTTTTTGCATGAAATATTCAAATTTAATTTCTTCTCACTTTTTCTTCCCAACTCGAGCCGTTTTTCTTGGTAGATTCTCGCCCCTGTGTTGACTTTTTGGCTTTATGCAAACGCTTCCGCTTCTCGAAACAGGATCGAAAGTGGAATGTGCCTTTTTGTGGTTATTTTAAAACAAACGTGCTCTTCGTTCTTTTGCCAGCTTCTTCTCGCCAGATGGAGAAACTCGCCCGCTGGAGGGATTCCTGCCTGTCCGACCCGGTTCCGTTTGCGAGATTACAAATACGATTTATAATACATTATTGCCGGATTCACACAATCGGTGTGAACTATCTGGATTGGTGCGACCGATTGGTAGCAATTTAATCGGGCCTGGCCACGGACAGATTACGGAATGCAGCTCGGAAAAGGTCGTGAGCATGAAACACAATGGGCAGCTTGTCCTGTCTCCTAGAAATTCAGCCAAATTTCATGGCCTGAAACGGAGGGCAATAAATTTTACGTCTTTTACGTTTCCGTGAACTCTTCCTTGCGATGGTTTAAAAGAATGAAAACAAATTTCAAGAGACCAATTTGTAGATTAGATGGTCTCTGTAGATTTATATGATCAGTTGAAAATTGAAGCAGGCATTATTTTTTAATTATTTCAAAAGCTTTGAATGTTTTTAAATAACAATGATCTTTACCCCAACATGAAGTCTTTGAAGTGTTGGCCATCTTGTTTATGCAAAATCTTTGCGCAAGGATATTTGTTGAAAAGAGAACGCTACTCGAGATACATGCCCAAACCTTGCTGCATCGACAGTCTTCATTAAAACATTATCGTTTAACAAATGCTCCCAAGGCTGATAATTGCACACTTGATGGCGTCAATTAATTCGACTGTCCAATTTTGGCAGCAGTCTCACTTTTCAAAACGGCTTTCCTGTGGGTGGCCTTGCGGTTTTTTTAAGTGTATCAGTCTGAACAAACAAATAAACATAAAATGCTTCCTAAAAGTCGACACTTTTTGCCTGGTTTTGTTAATTGGTTCGCCGTGGCAAGCGTTGGGTGGCATATTCAAATTTGGAAATTAAATTTTTGAAATCATTATTACACCTTTTTATTATCTTTCTCTTCCGTTTGCACTCTCGTGATCCTCGTTTTCGGGCAAGTGTGTGTATTTCCCATTCAAGTGGCTTCGCCGGCTGGGCTCGTTTCGTTGACATTCTATAAAACTCTTTAATGATTTCTTTTACTCCGGACTCTTACTCCCAGCGCGGCGGTCTGTTGGTGTCTGAGCGCGGTGTCGCGCGATTGCCTCAAAGAGATCGTTTCAACACTTTGGTGAAGAGTGGTCTGCGCGCCACCAACTCAGGTCGGGCTTCTATAAATATCCGGAAATACTTCTTGTTTTCGGGGTCCAAATTCTACCCTGGGAGGTTGAATGAAGGAAGCGAAAGATCGATACCGGGATTGGATTGAGGGAAGACGAGTGCGACCGAAACAAAGACCACGAGGGACTGAATTTAAATGAGGCAGAGTGTATCCCTTCTTGCGCAGGATCTGAGGTCTAAGTCAAGGAACCTCTCTGGACACGGGTCGTAAGTAAACTCGAAATTAGATAGAATGAAACTGTCAATTAATTTTATTCTCAGCAAATAAATTTTGTTTCGATATTCGCTGTGATCGTTCGTTTGGCCAATCAAACGGAAAAGCGTTAAGAAGAGGGACTCTGAGGGCCGACGATCCCTTCTTCGGGGCCTTCGAATGGCACGATTTGGTGGTCCTGGATAATTAAGAGAATGTGTTCTTAACTTCTTATTTTTCGCACTCTGGGGCGGCAGCCGCTCTGCCAGCAAGTCCGCATTGCTTCACGAGTGGCCAAAGGAACGCAGACGGAACGGGACAACGCCGACCGACCACCGGCTGGCTGGGTATCCATGGCAGCAGGCGGCGACGACGACAACAAATGCATCTACAGGTGGGAGTGTGTGTCGCGGGAGGGCACTGACTGCGCTGAGATTAGATCTCAGCAATCAGTGCAAATTGTTCTTTTCCCTGAAGGTTTCTCCACTGGCCGTCGTCGCGAATGGCCGTACCCAGTAACAATGAATGAAGCTTCCTGTAAATTGTGCAATAAAAATTAAGCGATAATAAAATGTCAATGATCTGCGCTATCAGTGCGTCGGATATTGACCAATTTTGCGTTGATAATAGCACCACGGGGGTGAGAGCATCTTGCGCACTAAACATGGGTCTTGAAATCAATTATATCATCTTGTCGACCTTGGCAGTTTTCTCACCGGTAGACAGGAATGTTAAAAAATACAAATGCATAAAGCATCAAGTTACGACTTTGATCAACATTTCTGATAAAGAATCTATAATCGCACAGAGACTAGAACAAAGAAAACAAAAAAAAAACATTCTGATCGCATGAGCAGAACTTAATGAAAACATCGTACCTTAATTGTCCGAAATTGTTCCTTTGGCGCCTTGACATTTCTTTGTCGAAGCCACGACTGGAACGACAGCTGTCTGCAAGGGAAGCCACGTCCACGGTTCTGGTGTGCGCCGAAAATGTAAGCTGAAGTAATGAATTTCTCATACCGAGGCTTTGAAGCAGTTCATATTATCAACTGCCGAAACATGTCCTTACGCCAGTGCTGCCAGATTTGTTTGAATTCGACAAATGATGCGCTTTCTGTCACTTTATTAGACATAGCTAAAGAGTCTACAAAAATGTTTCAATGGGCGATTACAATTTTGAGTATACGCAGGACAGCTGGACAAGCTGGCAACCCGGCCCGGTACCTAGAATAACGTGTGCATCATGTCGTCGTGTAGTAAGCAAACATGCGCGCGTGTTTTTATTTATGCTTACCCGCCGGCCGGTCAGCAGTGTGGCCCGTTGCATTGATCCTCGTCGTCGTCGCCGTCACAGTAGGCACTGACTGCTGCAACTCAACATACATATTTGCGCGCGTCCCTCTCTCGGTCATGCGCCTACCTCGATCATGGCCAACTGACCAGCAGCAACGACGCAACGGAACCAGAAGAATTTGCACCACGCAGAATATGCGAAAAGGGTGAATTTAATTAGCCCAAAGTATTCATTATAGACCTTTTGTTCGTGGCTACTGGTGTTTTCCCTTCCTGGGCCAGATCAGGCGGAGTTGCTGCTGCAAGTCGGGAGAGCTAGACAGTTTATTTAGTCGCCAAAGGCAGCAATTATTGCGCAAGTGAAGCCGTCATTAAAGTCAAAGGTGTTTACTTGCCAAATTTTTGGAGACTTTCAATATGTTATAATAACACCGTTGGGTTACTACAAGGCCAGGCCAGCACGGGGTTGGGGCTCCCACAAAACTAACACTAGTTGGAATAAAATAATCCAAGGACCATTAATTTTACCATCACGACTTACGCTGATCTTGTAGTGCCGAATTTCCGACACATTGCACGACGAGTAAAGCTAATGATTCTTCCCATTCAACACGCCTTAATATTGTCATTACCACAACATTAATTCCGTTATTGTTATAATAACTTAGTTTACGGAGCGTTTCTCTCTCATTCTACACAACCAAAAAAATGCCGTAGTTTTTTTTTCTTCTGTTTGTGGTTTCTTCCTCCTCAACCCATTGCTATTCAACACCTAGAGCACCAAGCTCAACAGTTCGGTTCAACATTTTCCCTGTAACTTTGGGAAGATTTCCACTTTCAAAATTGCGAGTAGCTTCAGTGAAAGCCGTGGTAGTCTAGGTGTTATGCTTCCGCTCCCAACGCACCCCAACATTCAGCTTAAAATTTACTATTTTTCACTCCTGCTCTGGCTGGCCCCGGAGTGGTGTTTCTCTATCACTTTGTGCGCGTTGGTTTTGCACTTTAACGTTGACTCCCACCCGGGAGCACGGGCGGTAGGTGCATTTTAGGACGAGGATCCAGCCGGAATGGCGCGGAAGTGCTCCGGACCGCTCAGCAGCGCACCACTTGGTGTTATTTCATAAAATATGCAATTCAATGAATGTATAGTAGGATTATAATGGTAATATTAAAAGGATTTAACACGGAATATACAATTTTGCTTTATTGCCTGATTTATGCAGCAAGTTTTTTGTGTTGCCCACGCTTGCTCTATAATTTTACAGTTTTTTAAGGGCGGTGGGATGTTTGCTAGTTTGGTACGGTTATCACCTTTTAGGTTGAGCCATTTGGGGTTTTATTTGCGTAACGTGCTTGAATAATTTCTACACAGTTTTGAGAAATGCATGTTTAATACATTCACTAAGAAGATAAATGTTAACCAAAATCTAAACCAGCTGATAAATGGCAAAAATGTAAAAAAAGTGAAACACCATGCGTCTCCACTATTTCATCTGCTCAAAAGCTATTATATTTCGTCGCATTCGTGCTAACTTGTCGTACGTGCATTTTGGGCCAAACTGAGTTGAGAACGCCATTTTGTGCTGCTCACAATGCCTTTTGACCTTCACAGATCCCCAAAATTCGATTCAATCCTGAGATATTCAATAAAAACCGAAGAAACTCCGTGCATTTTTGTCACTTTTCATATGAAAGAAGTTTCAATTTTGTCGTGTCATCTTGACACAGCCTGAAAATTGATGTAAGTACGACAATTGGCCAAACGGATTTCAGGTCAGAACGCGTTCGACACAGGTACGAGCTCGACTACCGTAAACATTTGTAATTATAACTCGGGACTCCACCACACTCAAAAAAATGAGTTCGCGTAAACGTGAACAGCCTTCATGCCAACGGGAACCAGGAAGAAAACTGTTCAACTTTTATAGTGCATTGCACCATGAAAGTGAACAGTTTTCTTCCTGGTTCCCGTCGGCATGAAGGCTGTTCACGTTTACGCGAACTCAGTTTTTTGAGTGCAACCAAATTCAATCAAACTTTGAGGCAATGCAAAGAATGGTGAACCAAACAAAACGTGTTTTGTTTATTCAAGGTCAAACATTAAAACGCGTTTTTCTCGGACTTCAAAAAGCGACGTACGAAATGATAGCACGACGGCGTCGATTTGTTGTCGGTCGTTTTTTAAACAATTTGAAACAGACAACCGATTAGAAAAAATCGATTTAATTGCTCAGCTTTCAGAAAGGGAAAGTTGCTCTCAACAAATGGTCACTTAACACGTGTGACTCACTCGCTTGTCACCATCGCACTAGGATCTAGGCCACTTCACGACTGACTTTCGACCGAACCGATACGGGCGTGAGACAATGGGATTTGGCAGTCCTAGAACTGTTCTGGATGGGGGTCAATCAAAAACTACGGACTTTTGTGTTCAGTCTGACGGCCTACACTTCCTCAGGAGTTTTTGTTATGTATGACCCGCTCTCTCCCCCCCCCCCCTCCATTCCTGAACAAGGCACCGTGACACAGAAAACCCCGCGGTCACTGAATTCAGGTGTCCAACGTTACCCCTTTCGTCGTCCCTCCCCGGCAAGTTTCCATACATTTTCCCATGCGCCTTTGCAACGCTTCGATTCACCTTGCTGGTACTGCTGCTGCTGCCATTAACACCTGCGCGAACTCGTTCTTGCGTTATGAACATCAACAGCAATAACAACATCAACAAAGTTGGATAAAATAGTTGAACGCCAGGCTCGATAGCTTGGAGAGTGAGAGAGCATACCATAAATGTGCTGGAAATATTTTTCCACTTCCCAACACATGAATTTCTCAAGTTTTTTGCCCTCCGTTGCAGGTATACGTGCCAGAATTAATAACTTAATTTTCATCGATAAAATAGCCTAATGCAACACTACGACTTTGGTGCCGGTTTACCGGTATTTTTGCATTTATTAAATTTCATCATTTGCCATAAAGTGAAGAAAAATTGAAGCGGAAATGCCAAAGAGAAGAGGAAAACTGGTATGGTTCTGATTTTGCCCACTTTTTATCAATGCCAATAATAATGTTAGTCTTAAAGTTCGTCGTTTTGCGTATCAAACAAATCTTTTCGCGCATGCTTTCTTTCAATCTAAAAATGATACTTACAAAATTAGCGGTAGCTTTATTTCTGTAATCAAGTTGTAATGATAATGTTAAAACCAAGCTTTCCTTTTGGTATTTTTTCAAAGGATACAGTTTTGAAATATGTTGTGCAAAACTAAGATTTATTATTGAAATCAATGTAGTGAAAGTTTATCGTATCAGTAGTTTGTCTCAAGACACTACTTCATTTAACCGGTTCCAACAAAAAAGTAAAACAAAAACAAGCATATAAAAAATATCATCCCCGGTCGCCCCATATCGGACGCGTGTGTAAAGTGACCACGACAAGGGCAGATGGTGCTGCGTTCCGACCACGGAGAGTTCTCATCAGCTCCGGAATGGTAATTTATATCTCTCACGTTTTGCTACTCTCCAGAGATAAATGGATTGTGCTGCCTTTTGCTACCGTGTCGCTCCATGTCCATTCAAGGAGGCGAAGACGCGTTCAACGGCATTGCTAATAATCATAATAATGTGTGATAAATAATAAGTAAGGAAATAAATAAAAGTGAGTCCCAGCTCTCCATACCCAGCCACGCGGTGCTGGGGGATCTTGTCCTATCCCGCGACAATAACGACAACGACCAACGCGCTCTTGACTTGGCCAGTTGAGGTGACGACGGGTTCTTTTTAGTACTGTTTTATTACAAATCGCTTTTATTGCTTGTTACAGGATACCTCTATCACCTCGTAACCTGTCGAGCATTAATTGAAACATTAAATACAACAAAAAAAAAAAAAACGTTGAGCGAACATACAGTGCAGAGCAGAACGCCACGCTGCGCGACTAATTGAATGTTGATTAGAAATTTGTAAATTGGCATTTTTACATTCATTTTAACGACCGTACTAGTTGTTGTCACATGGTGAACGATACTTAAGTAACACCATTGACGGTAGCTAGTTGAGCACTAAATTTGCGTGATAATGTGCCTTAGGATAAGCGCAATTCACAATACACCCAAACGAAAGACTTATGACATTCGATACGACTACCAAATCATATCACTCATTAACAGCTTCACTGAAACTCGATGTTCGTCGTTTTGACAGCTGTTATTTTTTTTCATACAACAAAAACAAAAATATGTACAACAGGTCAAATTGGACATCGGAAAACGATAAAGTAAAAATTACCACAAAATTTGAATTTATAAAGAGAACAAGCGAACAAGTGTTTCCCGTACCCCTCGCCATCTTGTAAGCTCAGGCACGCCACAATGCCCTTCCTCGCAAGATTTTAATTTTATGCACAGAGCGTATTTTGTTAAAACTAAAATGTTATAATTAAGTGTTGTATTTTTATCTTTATGTGTACATTAAAAAACATTTGTTGCAGGGTAAATGCTTTTGGAGTTCCCCCTTATTTTTTCGTTCGTTGTTCTAAGGCCAACCAAATTCTTGTCCATCACGTCGTGCCCTCGTCGTCGCCACCATTATTACGACGATCGGTAGCCTGTTGTTTCGGCGGGAGCTTGCTTGCTTCCTAATTAGCAAATGAATTTGTTGCACTGAAAGTAATGTTCATAGACGGACGCGAGTGGGATGACTTTTTGATGAATCAAGCAACCGATTGTTCACAAGCCTTATATTTGCACGTAATTAAGGCCAAACAAAACAATCAAACTTGAAGTCAAATCAAAAGGGTTATTTTTTTAACAAGTATTATTGATCACCTTGGACTTCGATTAATGCTAAATTTAATTAATTTAACTATCTGTTGTGGAATTGTGCTGTAACAGCCTTCACTGTCTAGTTACAATACAATGTTAAGAATCGGCCCGTTGGCCCCGTCCACCTTTTCCAGCGGTGATGAGAGTAATCAGTCGTGTTTACCACTCGGCGTGAAGAGTAGAGGTGGAATCTACACTCACACAGCAAACACGTGGTGGCCAAGAAAAGTGCCAAGTCTCGTCTCAAGAGTTATAATAGCCAGCAAATTTAAATTAAATGCGCGGACGACGGCACGGTGGTGGGGTTGCGGTAATGCAAACACAAAATGTATTTGTTAATCATAAAAAAAACTCTGTGAGTATCGCGCTGAAGTGCACTGAGAGGGAAAATGTTGCTGAACGAAAGAAAACAACAACTTAGGTAGCTCGAGAAAATCACTCAGGTCAGACAGGTTTCGACGCGACGACTTGGGGCAGGGAGAGAAAAACTGCACAATGCCACAACAGTACAGACAAAGTAAAGTGTATCATAGCTGGCACCAAAACAATAAAAAATAAAAGTGTTAATTGTTTTGTTTTGTTCAGTTTAATTCATAAACACAATGGCTTACACACCTGGGGTGTACCACAATCAAGATGGGAATATTTCATTTAGCGGTTTCAATTTCAATTATTTATTAACAGTTGCTTCCTTTTCTCTCTCCTCATTCAAATATTTACAGAGCAACCCGTATGCTTTAAAAGAAAGTGGACCAACTAGTGATATGACCGCATGGACGTCCGCGGGTCTACAGCCAACGACCGGATACTACCCGTACGATCCGGCCCTGGCCGCCTACGGGTAAGTTCAACCACAGCTCCTTTTCATTGCAGGAATCTTGCGCCCTCATCCGGATGTGGCGTAGAACCACTCCGGATCTTCCGGAAATTATCCGAAACTTTATTAGAGAAAGCCAAAAAAAAGTCCCTCAAAATGTGCCCCTTCTAGCCCAAGTAGTTACTTCCTTCCGGCTCGTTATTGTTGTGGCGGGCGCTTCCCTTTCTATTTTCGGCACATTTTATTGCGAAAATTTAAGTGTCGATCCCGCCGGCCCAGAACACGCGGCCAACAAAAAACCCATTTGGCAGCAGCACCAAAGTGCAGGGGGAAAATCTGTGGCCACAATAATAATTCATACAGAGAAAGCGCGCGCGCGGAGTAGGCGGTGAACCGTTATCCGGTTCCCTTTGGCCGCCGCACCACAATGGCCATGAACTAAACTGGACGCGGGAACGTATAAACAGAGTAAATAGTGTTGGCGTGACCTTTAGCAATTTTTTGGCTATTGACGCCTCTCTGTGACCAATAATCATTCCGTAGCACAGCAGTAGGCCGTGGCGTCGCCGGAAACGGCAACGGAACATGATTAGCAACATTGTTGTGCGAGCTGAATTAGTTAAGAGGGGTTGAAAAAGTCACGAGCTTGAAGTGGCTTTGTAGATTTTCCAATCATCATAACTTTTGTGTGCATAAAAAATATGCAAAATGCTTCGAACATGCTACTTTAGATTATTTTTTTCGACAACTTCAACCGGATAACATTGGACTTCATTTGAATCCGTTTCGTTCTAAACGCGCGTTTCACACTTTATTCTCACCACATTTTTCCATTGGGATCTCATCTCGTATTTATAGCGTGTGCCCCCACCAGGGGCGATAATATAATAAAATATCATTCAATAAACGACCGAAAAAAGGAAAACAATTTAAAACCCCATAAAAAATTCAAAAACTTTTACCTTTCCCCGAAGAGATGAATCGCGAGTGAACTCTCGGCAGCCGCCACCTCCCTCTCCTGGCGCGATGTAAAAAACGACGATCGAAGCAACCAGTGCTTTCCACCTTCAGCAAAAGGAAAAAAAAGAAAGTGAGGAAAACCGCTCCTTTTGAGTGGCTGGGCTGCTTCGATTCAATAAAAACCCCGGAATCGATCCTATCAATATAGCCTTGTGCGGGAACGTTCTTTTTTGTGTGTGTCTCTTTCGACAACTTCCGACCACCACACACGTGTGTCCTTGCTGAGAGTGAGGGGGTTCGCCGGAGGCAGATGGCGCCACGCGTCATGCCACTTTTCACACGCACGCTTCGGGAGGAAAATGGTTCGATTTCGGGGTTTTGGGGCTCTATTCTAGTGCAACTAGTTCTAGGAAGCGATTTTATGAAGGTATACAGGGTAATTTCAGTTCTGGAAGATCTTTTCTATACCTCAATAAATCCATTTAACAACCTGTTTCCCAAAGTGTCCCACAATCTGGTAGTAGATTTTCCTGTCAGAAAGAAGAATAGTATGATGGAAATCAGGCCACGAAAATCGAAAAATTCCGGCACCGTAGCGAGCAGCATATCTGACAAATTATCACTACCCGGTGGAAAATCCGCCCTCTCGCTCATGTTTAGAAATTGCCGAAAAAAAATGAATGAATGCGAATCGTTATGATGTTGGCACGCATAATACATAAAAGTTGATAAATCTCACATTTGCTTGAATGGTCTCCCCACCCACGAGCGAAATTTCCCGCAGCACGCACACAGCCTCCTGCGACGATGATTGAAAATGAAATTGATGATGCGCCCTCACACTCTAACAAAGTCATCGTTTCGTGATTTAGTACGTGAAATATGCTCGTAAAAGCGGTATTCACTTGTCTTGCCGTTGAAATGGGAGTGAATCTTTTCGCTGTATTTTTTGTCAGAGCCAACTTCATCAAAAGAGTGTGTGAGAGGGAGGAAAGGGGATGGGTTAACCTAATAAAACAGGGGTTTCGTTTTGAGTTTGGGAAAAGAAAAGATGTTTATCATTGCGTAAGATTTTTAAGAATCGATATAGAAGTTGTATCTAATATCAAGTAAATCAATATACTGTGAGTTTAAAAAATCTTTTTTTAAATCTTAATGACCATTTATTTTGCTTAAAATTGAGTTTTTTTTGTTACTGTGGAATAAAATGAATTTAATTTAAATGTTTTTAATTTAATTCATTAACCAATTATGTTTTGTAAAACAAAAAAAAATCTTTTAGTTTAATTTTGTTTAAAAATTACAAAAAAAATACTTTCTTCCAACTAAAAATTGTGGTTTTAGAATTGTAGGTACTTTTTCAAGAATATTCTGTTATAAGGCCAGTTTTAAAATCTTCACTGCTTTAATAAAACACTTGAAATTTGATTCCCAATTCATTGATTCCTTTTACTATGACCAGAGAATGGCAAGGCTGTGTTATATAATCAGACAACCAAACAATTACATTGAAGTTTATGCAGTCTATGTTTTCTGAGGTATGTTATGCTGTCTTATTTTGATGAGTACAGAAAACTTCACTCAAAACAGCAAATTTGATTGATTTGCCATCAATATTGAAATCATATCAGTCTATGCAGCATTTGTAGGGTAGGGTAGTCTTCAATGAGTCACTTTTGGTGCTCAACTTTCAACGATTTTTGTATATTTTAAGCTTTTTGTTGCATTTTCTTTCTTTTAATGTGTTTTAACATTGATCAAAATATGAGATCGATCCAACCTCTACAGCCAGAGTTATTCAACTGTCAACAATGAGACTGGTGGGGAACAATGAGACACTCTACGAAAATCAATACTTTTCTAGTAAAACATCATGTTTTTATATTGTTCGATTGCAGGTGACTTGCCTTGAACATTTTAAAGCAATTTTGCCAACATTTAACTTCAATTAATAAAAGTTATACTAAAAAGTATTAAAATTTTGTAAAATCCTAATATTTATATCAAATAACTTATATTTTTGGGTGAATGAAGTTAAAACTCTATAAATATGCCAAAAATCACTTTCAATTCATGTTTTGAAAGATTTCTACAGATTTTGTAAAGTTTAATGAAGAAAAATCAAAGTGTCTTATTGTTACCCATGGCCTGAAATGAGTGAGGAGCAATGAGACATCCCTGAATTTTGGGTATATTCTAAATTTTGGTCAAACCTAATGAAAGGACTTTGTAGCCCAACCCATTCCCTATGGAACGTCGAAAGAAATGTGAAAAAATGTTAGTTTTGGTGCTAATGGCAGCCTACGAGCGAAAAAGTAATTTTTGTCCATAATTAAATTTTACACCCCAGAATCAAACATTAACGAATAACTTTTCAAGGGAGCGTCCTTAACCAAAGCCACTATTATGGCAGACGTGTATCCAGTAGACACACCTTTCCAGAAAATATGAGCCTGGTTGGTTGAAACAACGATTTGTGAGAGCCATTTTATCATTGTTCTCCGTGTCTCATTGATGACTACTCTATCCTATATCATAGCAGCCAAGATTTGTAAAAATATTGTTTTGGAAACATCAGCTTCTTTATCATTTCTTAAAATAATAATACTTTCTTTGAACTTTTCATTAGATTTCATACAACAAATTTCTTCTTTATTCACTGAATCATCTCAAGACAAACTTTCAACCTGCCATCAAAATCAGCTAGTAATTACGGCGAGCCTAATGGGTCGTTTAAACACTCGTACGTGTTTCTAAGTGCAGTGTGGCTACCAAATGCAAAGTGCAAATTTATCGCACATTAATTAGCAACTCAAACGGAACGAATTAACCGCACAGAAGTATGAAAAGCCCACATCGCGAGTAGCCTTCGGGGTGCAAACCATTCGATTAATTGGCTTGCTCACATTCCTCGCCACATTGCATCCCTCACTCTCTTGAGCTGCAAATCGAAATTAGATTTGAAAGTGAAATGCACGGCTCAGATTCAGACAACGAACAAATGCCAGGGCGGTCCTCGACTGCGGGGTGCAAAAATTTCACACCTGCTCACATTTCATTAGAGAGGTGAACCGACCGCGTGATGCTTTGTTCAAATGTCAGACATGAGCTCGAAACAAGAAACAGCAGTACGATGTGTGGCTTAGAATTAACATATTTCGAGCATTTGATGAACATGTTCCAATGCGTTAATTAATTGCGGTGATGTTTTTAAGTCGCGACGCACTTTTCTTTCGTTCTATCTGTCTGGTGCATTCTGGAAGAATTAGCTGAATGAGTCATCTAAGTCTCTCGCAAGCAAAGTTTTATTTATTTCGCTGCAAAAGATAGCAAGAACAAACCTACATTCAGAGTATCGCAAAAATAGCAACAAACCAGAGAGCAGAACGTATAATTAAACATTATTATAAATTGCGCTGCGTGAACATGAATATCTCATGTTTTGTTTATTAGCATATAAATACAAATATTCCGTTTATTGTGCTTTGGCATGGTGCGTCGCCGAACTCATGAATAGTCCCCCTCGTCTCCACCGTACCGATTGGCACACAGAGTTGTGAGGACGGAAAAGCTCATCCAGCAGCAGCAGTAAAGACTGGAAGCATAATCAGCGAAATTATGTATGAAATGCGGCATATCGAATCAAGCTGAACAATCGTAGCACCGACCGACGAGGAGCACATGAGGGTGGGTGGTGGCGATGTATACAGCTAATTGTATGCACTTTTAGTGTTTAATTATATGGTGATGATCTGCGCTTTGCTCTCTATCAACAAAACGCAAGAGGTACCAGCGACTGCCGTCACCGCCGCCGTGCTCTTTTTCATGTCCCAAACATGTGTGAACCTGTCTATTTGACGAACACACAAAACAATTAGAGTCTCCACCACCGAAGTAGGCTGCCAGGGGTGTAGCCGACCATGGATAAGTGCTGTGTGGCGAAATTATTGGCGCCAAATTCGTCCCTGGGCTGTCACATCCGAGTAGGCACCGCTTCCATTAGAATACGTTTGGCGGTGCATTCTTATCACATTATGATTCTACACGCTGCGCGTATTATGCTTGGGTCCTTCTTATATCATCGCAACTAAGAAGGCACATAGACGATTTTAAAAGAAATCCTTTCTTTGCAAACTAATACAATTTATAACATTATGTGTTTCAAAACTATATAGAAAAGAATAATTACTGAGTTGAGTTAAATTTACTACCGAATTTACAGAAATTTCAGAACATTTTACATTTTACATAAAACCATAAAACCCCCTCTCTTTTCACCGTGCAAAGTGCCAATAGTGACGTCAACCGGTGGTGGTCAAATCATAACCGAAACTATCATACATCTAGGGGAAGTGAGAAGCTCTCTCCACTATACAGCGAGGCTTGTGATAGTACGGACGAAAAATGGAAATATAACAAAATCAATTTATCTTGAAAGAGATCATCAAAATCAAACTATTTTTTAAAAAATATGTAAAACAGTTTTCACGTAATTTTTAGTTAACAAAAAATATGTTTTGATTTCAAATTTATGTTTGTTGAGAATTCATACACTTCACAAATCCTGACTGTACCTTAAAAAGCCAACACTGGTAGCGGTTATGCTCCTGGTGTGACATGCGTGCCCCTCCCGCCTTTTTCCGACCACTATCACGTGCGCCGAGCGTGGCGTCCCCCAGTTAGTGGTGTGACAAAGATTTTTGCGCTCACACCGGTAAATTTCTAAACCAGGCATGCAACCGCTCGTGATGCGTCGGTATCAGTCAAGCGCCCTGTTCCCCCAAAGTCAGTTGTGGCGAAAATTGCCACCACAAATCATGTTCTAACAGGGTACTGGTGGAAAAACTGTAGTTTATTGTAGTTTTGTTATATGAATAAATTTGTTTCGACTGTTCGATAAATCACCATGGTGGGAAAAGTTCCATTTTCGACTATTTGGGAAAGGTTAGGACATATGGAAGAGATTGGCAATCTATGCAAATAGCCTTTTCACTACCACATTGAATCGATGACGAGGCGTTTGAATAACTTTGAAATAAATGTTCCTCCATACCAAAGCACAGCTTAGCGCCACCGCTCGTATACATTTATTACATTGCTTCAATCTTGCGATTATTCTTCACGTTTTTTCCTCATCTTCCAACGCATAATGTGTTTCCTGAAAGTACGCAGTCCTAGCAGTGAAGATTAATTGATTTTTGATTTGTGCTTAACTTTACCTGGTAAAACAAATTTATGTAAAAACTTTTCGCGTTTTTTTCTTTCTTCACTTCTGACAAGTCCGCGTGGAGCTTCGTGTTCATAGATTAATCTGGTGCGATTACGCGCGCGACTTCCACTTCCACCACTCTGGTAGGGGAACACTCCATGGGGCAGGTTTTTTCCGCCCGCGATTCGCAACTGGAGACAGCAGATGTACATACCTGAAAATCAACTGTGGCATTGCATGAGCTTGTATTAACGATTTCTCGATAAGTTTGGCTCCTCGAAAGGGCACAGTGAAAAATGTTTAAATCTTAGTCCGTTCTGCTCACGCGACTCCAAGCTATTCTGTGCACAATGGCAGGATATTTTTCTTAGTGGCTGAGCGCGTTCGTCCTTTCCATTTTGACTACTCTCTAATTTATGCACGGATAAAATCCGATCCTGATGACATGCTGCCGAAGAAAACGCATGAAATGCCTAGGGGCGGCCAGTTTGCGGCCAGAGTCATCGATAACGACATCGATGGCGACACTGACCAAAACTATTCTACCGCACACACAGCGCAAGAGTGTCTTACCCCTTTGGGTCGCTCGCCTTCATTCAGAGATGAATGTCCACCACACATTTATCATTTTACTTCGCACAGGCCGTTCGGCGTAAGTGCGAGTGTGTATAATGTTATTCAGTATTATCATAAAATTTAATCGATTAGGCGCCGCCATTTTGTTTCACATGTATAAATTGAATAAATTTAAAGTGACGCCAAGCGAAACGATCACAGAAGGCGACGGCAGCGATAGCACACAGCAAGCCCTGGGGGGATGATGAGGCGACAGGACGCGACAGTGGAAGAGTGGAAAACAGCATAGGCCATGCGAGATGAAATTGCACCGATGAAAACGTTCACCGTGTATGCTCTTCGGGGAGCTCTCTTGGACGGATGATGCATCACAGAATCTGGTGGCCACACATTGAAAACACCGAGAGCATCCATCGAAGGAGACATGCAAAGTTCTCTTTCTCACATGCGAGAAACCACATCGCAGTTCGTCCAAGTAGTCCACGACATACACACCCTGCCTCGGCGGTTGCTTGGATGGTGGAAATTCCAGTACTACCGCCAGACGGTGACACCGGCAACGAAGAGTGAGAGTGAGCGCGAAAATTGGGAAACGGGGAAATTTAAATTTTTCGTGTTGTACCACTTCTTGCGATATGCTTTTTCGGTTTTGTAGTACATTCTACTAACTCCCTTGTCGGATCCGACCGCCGCTCCTGCACACTGCTCCCAACCACAGGACTCATCTCTTCTCCTGGGTGGCACGGAGAGCCGAGAGTACAAGCCATTTCCACCACATCGGCAGCAGTCTGGCAAGCAGTTTCGAATCACAATACATAAATGCGCATGACTATTTCATAACAAGTTTTATGTGCTGTCGTGTTTTCGCTAGCTCCCTCTCGCTCACCCCAACGACGACGACGACCGGCAGGTTGGATCCCGGACGGCCAATTGGGCAGAGAGTACCTTGTCACTCATTCCTTCATCCGGGGCCACTCTCCGGTGTCCCATCCCCCTCCACAGAGCGGTGGTGTGTGTGTGTTTGTTTATGTGCGGAAAATACTGAGCTTTTGAGCCTCTGGCCTGTCTGACTGTAAACACACAGCTTTACGGGGCCTTTCTGTAGCGGGTGTAGAAATATGTTCAGAAAAAAAGAACGTGGTGACACACTCACACCAACAACATAAAAGCAGCAAAAAAAGAGCCAGTGTGTTGTGAAAAAAGAACAAGCAAAGTGTAAACGAGATAAACATCATTGTTAGCAACGTAAAATGGTGCAGATAAAACTCTATTGCTCTAAAAACATTGATACCATTTGCCCTACCCACTAATACCGGATTGTCGGCATCGGTGGGAACGGTTCGTGGTTATTTTCGGTGGTCAGCGTCTCGGTTTTGGATTGTTAGAGTTGTTCAAATTATCATTTTGTGTAGAACTTTGACGTAAGATATGTTTCAACTTTTCAAGAATGGTCAAGTCCAAATTCATCTTCATCCCAGTTCTAATAAAAGTTCCGATACGGGTTCCTTAACCCTCTACTGCCCAAATTTTTTTTTCGAAAATATTTATTTTTCCCGTGTTCAGGAGGTCATTTTGAGCAACTTTTGTTCTACGAAAAACTTTACTTCTCTTGTTTTAGGTTTTTCTTGTTTTATTTTTAGTATTTTAATTTGCATTTATCTTGTTTAGTTTATGTTTGTTTTTGGTAGTATTTGGCCAATTCTACCATCTAATATAATTACATTTTGCCTATCTAATTTTTTCACGTTTTTACAGTCATTTTTTCAATTTTTTGCATGTTTTTCACATTTTCTGCTATAGAATGGCACCATCATCATTTAAATTGCGAAAAAATGCTTAGAAGCATAGTCTGGGACACTACAAAAATTACTGCATACTTCTTTTTACTGAAAGTATAGGAAATGTTAGTAAAAAACACAGCCAAAGTTGACCCCTAAAAAAATGACATTTTTAAAAACACTGGCTAAGTCACATAAAACAAGTTAAACTCCCAACCCTGAAATTTTCTAAAATTTTAAGAGTTCTTCTTTCCAATGCTTTTTAAAGATCAAAAATCGGTTGGAAAATGGATTTTTGGCGATTTTTTAGATTGAAGCCCGTCTAGAGGCGGGGTTAGGTTGTAGAGGGTTAAAACAGTTGTTGAAATTTTATGAATCCATCTTCAATTGCTGAAATGTGCAGAATCCACCTCTCTGAATCAGTGGTCATGGCAAAAATTTAGCAATAACTTGGCATTTCAGGTATGGGAGTCGTCTCTCTGCTATAAGTACAAACAACACACCAAGGTTCCTTGGAGTAAAAGAGGTTTGGGTGCCCTCCCCATTCAAGCCTTCGGACTCCTACACACAAATTTCTCATTAGTGTATTCAGTTAAGTTTACTGAAATCTGCACTACTAAAATTTTCAGTAAACGAAAACTTGCTGAAATATCAGCAAACATTGACAGCTCCATACAAATTTCAACTGAAGTTCAGCGAAAAACTAACTGAAAATTTCAGTAGTGCAGTTTTCGGTAAATATTAACTGAAAACGAACATCAGAATTTGCTGTAGGTTCGAGCAGAAACTTGCAATAGAGACCACAAAAGACCTGTGGGTCATAAATGTGGATGGTTTGATTCGTCAAACACTTCGATCCCAAACATTTTGAACCGATTTCTCCATTCCCTTGAGAACAACCCTGCTGCCCAGCAACAATTGCCACTATCCCCTACTAACAATGCGATTATCATCAACTCAACAAGCAACCGCTGACTTTTCGATCCCAACAACCGGCAGAGTGCCATCTGCGGTTGGCGGCGGCAGCAGGAAAGCTTGTACCGACAATATCCGACTACTAGATCGGGGTGAAAAATTTAGCTTGTTTAGATGTATGTCACCAAAAACAACACACTTTCATCGCAGGGCCAAAAAATGCACTCCGCGGTTCCCCATACCGTGCAAATAGTGCCAATTTTCAGCTGACTGCACTTTTCTCTGGTGCCGCTGCTCGTGCATTCGCTATAGTACGACAAGCTGCAAACAAACAAAACAGCACTAAAAACGCGTATGACATAGTTTTATCTAAAATTAAAACGATCAGAGTTGGCGATTTTCGGTCGCGCGCGAGAGCGTGAATCGCTCTGTTTCGATTGGTTCCCAAAATAAAATTATCGTCACCGCGGCGCGTCGCATCGCCTGCTGTTTGGCGTAAAACGGTTTTCCGAGTGGCATGGCATGCTTATTTTTTACTGGTCCTGGTGGAGTTGTTCGAACACGAAACGAGAGCGATATGTGTGTTTGTGTGGATGTGTGATATGAGCCATGTTGGAATTTTAAAGTGCGCGCGTGCGAACTCCAGCATCCAGCTTCCTTTGGCCTTCGGCTGCGAACGGTAGAACGGGACGGCTATAGACCAACAGACTACCGCCAGGATGATACATGTGTTGAATTTAATTGAAATTTATAGAAAATGTCAAAAGCTTACCGTCATCCTTCGCGCGCCGTGGCCACGTTCTAGACGGAGAAAGTTTTTCTTGTCGTAGTAGCTGTAGAATCACTATTAACAGTCTGGACCCGAAGCCTGATTTTTCTGTTACATTCTTATTGGAATTCCATATAAACTGTAACGGGAACTGCAGGCACCGGGTCCTGACTATTAAATCTATTGTTTCACATTCATTTTACGGCCCGGTCGTCTCCGTTGCACCGTGTTTGAACTATGTGGAGAAGTACACTCTGGTGCTGAGAAGAATTTGAATTTAATGTTGAAAAAAAAGTATTTCTTCCAAGATTCGAAGCTAAGCTCTTTGAATGATAATCCATCTCTATACCACCGCGTCGCGATTGCTTGAAGTCAAAAAAGATACAGAACGCAAACAACGTCTTCACAGTATTGATCAATTGGATCAATTGGAATGCATGTGTAAATTACTAAACTGCACAAGTCTCAGTAAATATTGGATGTCAGAGGTCATTCGTTTGGGTGTAACTTGAACAATGAGTTTTCAACTTTTTCAAGCAACTGGGTGCACAACACAAAGATAGAATTCAGCAAGAAAGCTGTTCGCTATTTCTGGGGAGAGCACTCGAGCGCAAGCACCGGGACAAGAAGTGACTTTTCCTGATGCAAAGAGGGAAAACTTTTACTTCCCCGGAAAATGAATTTAGTTCCAGGTTCGTTCCGTGTCTCTTGTTTTAAAATCTCTACCACCTCTACCTCCTGCTCCGGAGCAGGGCACAAACCCTTGGTTTTACCGAGAGTTTCTGTTCTGTTTTGTCTGCGAGTACAACCATTTGGTGGTGGTTTGGGGTTGTTCTGCGGGAAACGGAGTATCTGGCCCCGGCCGTGTACCACCGGGGAGAGTTGAATTTTAGTTCTGTAGGGAAAATTGGTAGAGCAAGAAACTTTTAGATGAAATTCTTGTTCCGTGTGCGCAGGCACTCTTGGTATCTCAGCTGTCGTCTTGTTTCGTTGTTTGTTGCGATGGCTTGAATAATCAATAGCATTAAGCACGAAGACGCGGGCAAACTTGGCAAAGTGCTTGTTTTAAAGACGAACTTTGGAGGATTTTTAAGATGTGCTTGTTTTAAATCTCCTCCGGAATAGTTTTGGGAGAGATTTGTTGTGCTTTGCATTAATTTTCCGATGTTTTAAAGCCCACCAATTTGTGGCACACTCATTAGACTCTCATGATGGATGAAGCTGATTGAGCCAGTTGCGGAAATAATGGACTGGGTGAGATAATTTTTCGACGTAATTATATTCATATCACATTAATTAAAATGATTTATCGCCGCAAGTCGGTCGCATCTGATGGCCCTCGATGGACATGTGTCCACCAGCGCGTCGAACCGCAGCAGTGGCCAGTGCTGAGCAATTTTCTTTTCAAACTAGAATTTGCACCGGGTCAAGTAGCAGGCTTTCCCGCTCCTACCAAGTTTCGTTGGCAAATTCCCAACTGGGAACTGGTTCTGATTGATGACCTTTGGCAATTATACCGTCGAGAGAGAGAGAGAGAGAGAGAGAGAGAGAGAGAGAGAGAGAGAGAGAGAGAGAGAGACAGCGAAGTCGGTATATTGTCGGTTCGGCAAATCTAATCTCGCCGCACGGTACTAATTGATCATCCGGAATCAGGTACCCAGTACACCGCGTTTGGGGACCAAACTTCCACCTCTAACACAGAACCGTAATCGTTGTTCCTGCGGATTGCAAGTAATTTTACACCACCTTCCTATCGTGAGAGGAAAAGAGACACTATCGCGTACACATGTACGCTAGCCAATAAATTATTAAGTGATCTCGTGCAACTCTATGGCCACTATTACGTCGTTTCTCTCACGCTATACCGTAGTAGGCCATGTTCGGGTCGCATGGTGTCCCCCCTCACAGGCACAGGGTTACCAAATATTGTAATTGAAGTTAATGTCAAAGTTTTTTTTTTCTTTTTTTTGATAATTTGTTAGACTATCCTAAAAAATCTAATTTAAACATGTTTTTACATTTCTAGAAAAAAATTGAACTTCAACAAAAAACCCGCATCCCTGCTCAGTTCCTCGTGCGCTGGACAGGGGGCGCGCGCGTCCAGGTTTGCCTAGCGTGTCTGGTAGTCTCCAGGCTGGCAATAGCGAAATGATATTCATTTGCGATTATAATTCTATGAACATGCATGTTAATGGTGTGTACGCGCGATATATGTTTTATTAGACTTTTTTTCTCGCTCTCCCTGAGCAAGGGTCTTTTTTGCCAGCCAAGCGTACGATCAACGGTGACGACGGTGAACCCCGCCGAGGAGGTTTAGCATTGTGGGGACGCATTCGAAATGCAAAAAAGTGCACTGCGCTATCTCTCGAACACAAATTACTTACTACCTGCTTGCACACCTCATCTAGCGTGGTTAGCGCACTCTCAGGTCGTGGCGCTTGGTGACAGTCATTATCTAGTAGTATTATTAGAGTCGTTAATTAGCAATTTTGATAATTGCATAATTGTTTGATAACTAACGTTTAGAGACAGCAACTTGTTTTTGTTTACAGACATTATGGCTAGCTTGTTATGTTTTCAAATCGGTTGTCTAAGCAATCACTCAAATAAAAATAATTATTTCAGCACATTTCCCAAGATTATTATTCCAGCTTGTAGTGATGTACTGCCCATGTTCGCATAAATGTCCCATATGCAAAAACAGCAATCTGAGAAAATCGCTAAACAAGTTTGTCCCACACATAAGGCTACGTGTTAGGTTTTCACGAAAAAACTGGTTTTCCTCCTGATTTCTAGAACAAAGTACTGGATGTGATAGGCTCTTTTGAAAGAGCACACGATTTTGAACCAAACTGCATCAATAACTCAAAAGTGACGAAAATGCATATGGGACATTTATGCGATCATGGGCAGTGTAGTTCAGGTGAATAAAGCGGTGTCAAGCTACCGGAACATTCCCAGAAACCATACTGCACTCATGTCCAGACCCCGAGCTTGACAAGCGATCACGTTAGCACCCGTACTTAACTGAACCGATGGACATCGAAAAGCTTTTTTGCTAGCCTCGTTCTATGCCAGGTTTCTTCCGTACGAGTACTGATTCCGCTGATCCTGGGGACATGCAAATTATCATATTTTATTAGCTATTAATTGCCCGTGTGTAAGGCACGCTCGCTGGCTGCAGTCATCAACGCGAAACGTTTTTGCCGTCTAATTACTACTTACGATTTCCGAGTTGGAGCGACGGATTGGTGGGTTTCCACTCACGCGGTAAGATGCACCAAAGGTTGAAGTCTGGGCATGAAAACAAAATCGCCGGCGGTGCCAAAACAAACCTAAACAAATTTGGATGCCACATGCTGTTGTCGTAATTTATGATACTCGACGGCGTGCCACCCGAGTAACAATGCTATGAAATGTACTTTTTCACTCTAATCTCTTTCAATCGAAACACCATGTTCAACTGTGTTGTAAATAAATTTAAAAAATGCTGTTTACAAAAGATCAAACCAATTACAACCCTGCGCCGTGCGACACACGTCCACAGAGAGGGGCCTTAACATGCGCGCGCGTGGTACGCGACGTTATCACGGCTTCAAACCATTCTCTCGTCATGTTCTGTTCTGTATCGGAACTAGACGGTCGCGATGGGCTGGCTGGGTGCACTTTCGCGTAGAACGAAGCAGCGCCCAGCAAATAACAACTTTTCGTGCATTTGATTATATGGTATTAGGCTACGAATAGCTTTTCCTCTGTTTATCGTTTCACTTTGTTATCAGATTATTTCACTCAATTTACAAGCGCAAAACATGACAAATATAATGCATATTGACACAGTTGACACGAGCTGGAGATGTTGCGTTGTTTGGCGTTACGTAACGTTTATCCGTTAAATTATGAATATTAAGCGTTTACTCCAGTTCATAAAGTAATGGTCTAACTATGATATTTTTTCTCAAAACAGCTGATGATCTGCATCTCATGCAAATTTCCGTTATAAAGGCTTGATTCTTTACAAAAACACAGCCAATTGTGTCGCGGTCCCCAAAAAATGCCAATTGATAAAGATTAACCAAAACGGGCTGCCAGCAAACGCCAAGGAGCTGTTGGGTTGTTTGGGGTAAATTAATTACGCCTCATTATTGTTATTAATCTCGTTTTTGTATAATCAACACACGACCTTACCAGCGGAACCCGACGCCAAGTTGTTCCGGGACTCCACTCCACGTCGCTGTCTGCCCAAGGTGGCGTCTACGCGAACTTCGTGAAGGAGTCCTGCTTTCTTAAACGTTGTCGTCGTCGTCGTTGTCCTTATCGCTGATGAAGCTACTGTTCGGCTGCTGTCGTTGGATACCTCCCACAACACAAAGCAGCCCTGCAGCCGGTAGCCCCGCGAGAGATTGTCTGAATACAATCGAGATAACATCTGTATTTAGTCATGAATTGATACTCTTTTGGGTAATCATACGAATATAAAGGCTCGCGGATCCGGTCTTGATACATGGCACGAACTGGTCGAAAGAAAGGGGAAATCTCCTTTGGTGGTCCACTGGTGGTGGTGGTGGTGGTGACCACTGTGAAGTCCTAAAACCAGCTACCGGATTTAAATCGCCGGCGGTTCGAAGATTGCTCTTCATTTGTCTTCCCGCGAAGCCCCGTGACGTTCTAAGACTGCGGGCAGATTATAAGGCGCGCTTCAAACAAATTATGATTGAGTAATCTCCACATGAAAATCTGTTTGGGCTACTAGATCTTGGGATGATGCGAACTGGAGCAGCATCTCCGGGCCCTGCTCGGTTGGAATAAGCGATTCATAGGTCACTGTGATCAGCGTCCTCTTTAGGGCTGGATAGCGGACAAGCGCGCGAGGCGAGCAGCAGCATGAACAGAGAGAGAAATATTGTAATCATTTGTTAAATGATGATGAATTTATTAGTCACGAGTTGACCTGAAAGAAATATTTCAAATAGAATAAATTACTCAGTTCTGGTTATAATTCATTCATGGTACACACCGAGAAAAAGGCACTATAAAAGCATTCATTCGTGTATATTTAGGAGGCAAAACAGAACCCGTCGCGTGGAGAGCAAACAAATAAATAATTATTGTTGTTGTAATTTATGGGGTCTCTCCCTATGTCGCACTCCAACTCCCGAAAGTTTCAGCCGCGCGCGCTCCTCTTTCTCTTCGAAAGCTCGCGCGCTGCGAGGCAGAGAAGAGACATATTACTCTTATGATTTATTACGATGAATATTCAAAAAAATAAAGAAGAATATAAAGCATTTATTCCTTTCGTCTTAGAGAGCTTTACCTTGCAGAAAAGCCTCTGCCTCTTAGTGAACAGCAATAATTTGTCATTTTAATGATATTTACACTTTCCGTGTTTTCTTCTTGTTCTTTTTTTCCCCTTTATCGTGTCCCCCCAGATATGGCGCTGGTTATGATTTAGCGGCCCGCAGAAAGAATGCAACCCGCGAGTCGACGGCAACGCTCAAGGCGTGGCTCAACGAGCACAAGAAGAACCCGTACCCGACCAAGGGTGAGAAAATTATGCTGGCGATCATCACCAAGATGACACTGACGCAGGTGTCCACCTGGTTCGCGAACGCACGTCGGCGGCTGAAAAAGGAGAACAAAATGACGTGGGAGCCCAAGAACAAGACGGACGATGACGACGATGCGATGGTGTCCGACGACGAGAAGGATAAGGACGACATGGATCCGGATAAGAGTCGTGATCACAAAGGTAAGACCAATTTAGAATCCTCAGGGCCCGCGCTCGCGCTCGCCTACTACTCCGGTGGGCGTCCAACTGTGCACAGTGCACTGCACTTGATCTATCGACGAGGAAAGTTTTCTCACGGGAAAACCAACTCCGCTCGCGCGTCGTGGCTTGCTGTGTTTACACTACGTCTTATGTTCCGACAGTTTTTCTTCCCTCGTAGTTGGCCTTGGGTTAGGGCACACTTTTCCCAACATAATTGTATCAATAGCATAGAGCCGTGAAATGATTGCAATAATCATCATGAGAGTATTCTTATCGCCATCCAGCATCATCCCCTCGAATGACTTTTTCCCTTCTTTCGGGGGTGTCAGGAAAGATCAAACATCAGGACGCCACCCCCTGGACCGTCGGCACAGTTCCGTCTTGTTTGCACTGCGGATGAATGTGCACACTCGTCGTCGTCGTCGCCGTACATAAGTCACGGACTCGGAAGTTTCCCATAATAGCGGTTCGTTCGACGCGGTTATTATACTGTCGCCCTTTTTCGGGGGTTATGATTTACGAGCCGAGGGTCAAAGCATACGTTTCTAATCCTACTGAGTCGTTTATTATGGCCATTTCGGCGGGCGGATTGTTTTGACGCCTCGGTGTAACAGAATTTGTCTCTCAAAACACCATGCGTTCCCATCGATCCGGAAGGGGGATGAAACTTTAACAATGCGTCTCAAATACCAACAGTCGCGCACGGATTACATCTGATTTGCATAATTTAGGTTGCAAGGACGAAACGATGTGTGTCTTCCCAAAATGCCATAACTTATTCAGAATCCTTTTCTTGTCGCGAATCCAAAATTCCGCCACCTCGGTGCTTTCAATTGTGCAAATATATCAACCCTTCCGTGTAGGTTGCGTCGCAAAGTTTTTGCCCGAAATCTGAAGTGTATGAGTGAACAACAATAACATCAACAGTGGCAAGACAGCCGCCGACGTCTCACTTAATATATCGACTTTACCACTTTCTCTCTAGCTTTACACCGAGTTAAGAATAGGGTAACCTCACTATTTTGCTTCGAAACACTCTCAAAATTTAGTGATTTTTCTCTAGATTTGTTTACGATATGCTATGTTTCTAAAAAGCATTACCTAATATCGAGATTTTTTTTCCTTGCCACCCTAGTGAACAACCCATCGAATCCCGGCCTCCCCCGTTGCGAAAGCAGTGGAAAATGGTCCCCAGGACGATCAAGGGAAGGTCATTTTCCTTGCGCGCGTCTGAGAGTTGTTTCGGGGCTTCCTCCTTCCGGGTCCGTTTTGTGGCTTTCCACATACGCACACACTCCACTTATCCCAGTAGGTCGCGTCTTTACACGTTTCCTTCCGGGGTTAGCAGGCAGAAGGGGCACAAAGAAGCAGGCTTTGGCTTTGAGGAAGATAAAGTGGTTCCATGTGTAATCGTATAGACTCGTTCACGGCAAGATTGATTTGGCATTGATTTTCTTCCCCTCTCGCGGCAAGCAGGCGTTGACCGCGAACGTTTTTTTTCCTACGATCTAATCTCCGCGCAATTTATCAAGGATGTTTCTGTAGTTTCCGCCCCGGGAAAAGTGCTTGTGACAAAAGGAGGGTTGATTGCATTTTAAAACGGCTTTGGACAAACTCCAGCAGAGAGCGTTTGCTTATGGAGCAAGTCATTCAAATCAAATTATAATAAAGTTTAATTTTCCAAACGTGTCCCCTCTTTCCTTGAGAGGGGCAGGTTGCTTCGATGAATCCCTTATTTAAGTTTAATTTTATTGAAATATGCTGAACCATTCCGGTGGTTGGCCAAACAGGGTTTCTGATATTTGATCGGCTTGGCTGGATAGTGCCGTTTCCCTCAAGGGGAGAGCAGGAAGGTCCTGTCCGTAGGCATGCCGGAATATTTAATTAATTGATGAAATCGGTCTGATTTTAATTAGTGATGAGTTTAAAATTGAGATGAATGTCCTCACTCGAAGGGACAGCGCAAGTTAAGAGGTTGGACAGCAGTCCTTACTGTTACTTCAGCTTCCTTCCTGCTCTCCATCGTCACCCCATGGGAAGTGACGAGTTGAACGACTTTGACGAGATTGAATTTTAAAGGAAGAAGAACAGCTGCTAATAGCGAGACTAATCCCCTGATGGCTTGCGTAGAACGGAGACCTGCCTGTCAAAAATGTCAATCCTGCTCTCCGGGTCCGGAGGGTTCATTCCGGCCTGATGGAAAATCCAACAAATTGAAAGCGCAAACTATACCTCCCTTGAGGTGTCAAAACGCTTCACTCATCCTGACACTTTTCCTCCTCCTCCCTGTTCAACGACGAAAAAAGGGCCAAATTAGAATCTTCCGAAGGGCCTAAATAGCTCGGAAAATGGACCGATTTGAGGCGCAGTAGACGAAATTAAATCATTAAGCAACATATAAATATATGAATGCGATAATAGACTGGAAACCTGAGAGTGCCAAAACGAAGGAGGGGACCATCGGATATCTGTGTCATCTGTTCGCTTTTCTAAAATCCGAATTGCCATTTGCCCGCCAAGAGAGAGAGGTTCCTTTCTGGTTGTCTAAAGTGGCAGAATCGCTTTTCCCTATTTACAAATCCAAGTAAGCGTCGAGGGGTGAGAATTTGAAAAATAGCGCCAGCAGGCTTGTTGTGCAGTCGAAAAACTTGGTTGACTCTCACTCGGCGAGTCAAGGCCTACTCTGGCGTGGTGGTGGCGGGAGTAAATGCACAGATTCCCTGCGGGCTTATGAAAGCCTCTTTATCAGGTTTACAGCTGGCTGGCTGGCCGACACCATCTCGCGATACACCCCTGTGGCTTTGCCAAGCTGCGTTGAATCGAGGCCATGAATGTCTAAATAACAAGTGGCATTTTCACTTAACTTAATCGGATAATGGATATATTATCACGCACAGTCATCAAGATTCGAATTTCTCAATGCCAGCCCGGAAGGGGCGACAGAGGCTGGAAATGGCAAACAATATGAGGGAAGGCTTCCCCTACGGTGGTGGTCTAGCCTCTCGGTGGGACTTCTTCGGTGAGAGGCGTTAATTGAATAATTGGATGTATCGACACCTATGCAGGCGAGAAACTTGAGATTTGTTTCTGCAAAGTCTTTGTGTATTATTTGGATGACTTCGGAAATTGAATTGGATACCATACTGCAAACAAAAATGGAAATGATTTGTAGTTTCAAGAATTACATTATTTTAACATTCGTGATCAATCACAAAATTCCATTTCATCGAAAATTCTTTGAGATTAACTTTACATTGTAGACCTAGCCAATTCTATGAAAAATGTTTGATGTTATTGGGTCAATGATTACAAGTTGAATATTGGAAGATTGAATATTACCTCTTTTTTGATTCATTTTACCTAAAAGATCTAATCTAACCTAAAAGATGTGAAAATGTGAACGTGATGAAAATTTACCAAAAAAAAGTTTCTCCAAGGTTTGAGAAAAGTATTTAAGCCAAATTTCAAGTTTTTGGTACTAAACAAATTTAAATAGTTTAGTTTTATAAACATTTAAATTAGATATGTTTCGCATCGGTCTTATCATTTAAAAATATTGTCAAATTGATAATTTGTCTTTAAAATTATTCACAGCTAAATTTTATTATCGCTAAATCAAAAAGTGCCAACCCATCCTGCCAAATCGACCCTTTTCCACAATCGAGAGGGGGTAGAAATGCTGTTTTCAATTGAATGAAAATCACATAATATCACTTATTAAGACTCAATTCATTTTCTCGCCCTTCGTGTTGTGTGTGTGTGTGTACAACTCTGGGCCGTTTTGCCCGGAAAAGGGCCAGCAGTCCGCCAGCAAGGGTTCGATTTGTTCTGCGAGCAACGAGGGGTTGTCAAAACCACTTTGGCTGTGGCAAAGTGGCGTCCCCCTGTTTTTCAGATTGTCTGCTGCTTGGTACGACGTGCGGCCAGCGTTGAAGCATAACGAGGCCATTTCACGAGCGTTGATTCTGAGCGCTCGGTGAGGGTGGGTTTGCAGGCTGGAGATCCCGAGTCCTGTGGGTGGTGAAGGGGAAACGGCCGCTAAGTGGTGGTTCTCGATTTCAAAGGCAGCCAGGCAGTTTTCCCGCAGTCGTTCGTTTCTGTTTTGGGAGGCTGCGTGTGTTTACTGTTATTAGATTTAATTCACCATATCAAATTGTTGAAATAAGTTTATTCAGGGTCGATGATTTTTATTAGATTTAATGGTAGCATATTCTCGCTCGGGTGTCCAAATTTGATTACACGAGTATTTGTTAGGAAAACGAAAACAGTCCAGATTGTCGTGTGAATCTGGAGACAATTTGATGCGGTGGATTTTGTTTGTGATTCACAAGAAAAAAGGATACATTTCCATTAAGTTCTTTGAAGTACGAAATACCTTAGTTTCAGTTCACGAAGGAAAATAACCTTAATGTTAACTTTTGATATTAACTAGTTAACATGGTTACTTCATGATATTTAAGAAAATTTTAGAAATAATGAAAAAACCAAGTATCAAATTCAAGAAAGTGGGCAATATTGTATCAGTTTTTATACCAAATTAGTACACAGTAAAAAAAATCATTGTGATATTACATCTGGAAAGGGGTACATCTTTTATGTAGGGAAAAATGTGTAATTTTACCCGTGAAAATGTGTAATTTTACCGATTTTATGGTGTAATGTCACTTTTTAGTCTAAATTAAGGAAAAATTACATCATGAATGAGGTAATATTCCGCCGTCCAAAATTACACCTTCAAAGTTCTTTACTGTGTAGTTTATTGGAATACTTCCGTCTCTTATGCGAAAAATTGGCTCCGGATCAACACAAAAACATGTTTAGAGTGTTATACTTTCACTTATATGTATATTCAGAATGATTTTAAAGCGCCTCTTTTCCTTATGGTAGCTAGTAAGATGTTCACTACCATTCATCGACAGATTCAACTGTTTACTGTAATTACTGGAAAAGAGGAGGCTCACGTCCCACCCAAAATTAAAAGTGATTTTTTTTTCTATACATTCACGTAATGTCTCTAAGTAGAGCACTCCAAGGGAAAATGACATCCAAGCAGGCCGTATTCTTCCGTGTCGTACAATGTATTTACAGAGGATCTAATATTTAATCCTTTCCCCAAGAAGGGCATACATCTTCCAACATACACACTCACACGCTCAGACTTATGTACGACCAGTTCTTGGAAGTGTGTCAAAGGACGACGAAGGAAAATGATACAAATTTATCCTTTACATCCATAAATATCTATCCTCACGCGTGTTACTGTCACCCGCACACGCATACACGAGATCTTCGGGTCGATGGTGTGCGTGTTTACAATGCCAAACGGGGGGTGTAGATTGCCGGGATGTGATTGTCTCCTGTGCGCATCCCATTTTACCCTTGATGACCCCCATCCCCCAAAGTAAATTTTCCGACGCAGTACACAAATACGCTTGCGATCAGTAGGCTGTGGGGTGGAAAATCAATCTTGCTCAATCGTATGCACGCCAGTAGCAGCACTAGTAGGCCATGCAAATGTCTGTGTCAAAGACGTGTCGCTTGTACATAGAGATGTTTCGTAGACTCAACATACACAAATACAATGCAAATCAAACGAGACAGAAATCAATCCATCAATTCGATTGAGAAAATGGAATCTCGTTACGAGGGAAGGTGGTTTGTGTGGAAGTGCAATCGCGTTGCACCCGTAATGCAGTGCAGTGCACGGTGCAGTCAGTCAATCAACGCGACTGAAGAGACAACGCCAGTTTTTTTGGGGTTCAATTCAAGCAAAAAAAAAATACGCCACTTTGGAATTGAAATATTTTCCGCGAGTCTACCTTCCCTTTCCCTCGTATCGTGCGGTTAGTTCGCAGCTATCCGGCGCACACACATGCACTCGGAATCGGTTCCAGGCAGGACATGTTTGGTTAAAGGAAAGGGGTTAATGTGCGACAACCACCACCGCAGCAGCACCACGTGGCCAATGTGCCAACGAGTGGCGCTAATGGAGACGAATGGACGGACCGATGGATGGATGGATGGATGGATGAATGGCCTGGTCGAACGCGCCGCGGAATGAATTGGTTCAAGGTACTCGCCCTGGCCGCGCGCCACACTTGGAGCCGCGGTGCTGCAGTCCGTGTGTTGCCGGAGGCCACGGATGGAGGCAGTTTGCACACGCGTGTGAAAGGAGAAGAAAAAGGAAACCATTAAATTCAGAGCTGACAATCGACGGGGGCAGCCCGCCACACGAATTGACTGACAAATCGGTTTTCCATATCGATCGATCTTCACTTTTCACGATGCCGGCAGGAGTGGTGATGGCTTGTCGTTTTGGGGAATTTGATTTTTTTTTGTAAGCTTGGGTTCTGTGAACAGAGCGCTATTAAGTGGGACTCTCGGCTGGATCCTAAAGCACATCATCCAGATTACTGAGTTCAAATAATACTTCCCTTGGATCCTAATCATCTGGAACTGGTTCTTGTCTACCACTATAGCACTCGATCTGTTCCGTCAGAAGCACTCGAGAAATCTTATGTTTAACCAATTTAATACTCAGCGGCCGGCAGTGAAATTATGGGAAAGTACAATTTGTAAACAGACTTGGATTATGCTGATACAGCTTATCTCAATCCCGCTTTGTCTGGCCCAACCGAACTTAAACCAAGAACCAAACGAATTCTCGAATCTATTAATGTTTAAATGTTAAAGTGGGATTTGCGTCACCGGCTCTAGCCGCTTTCAGGTATTAAACATTCTCCAGATGACAAGCAGGATCATCCTGGAGACCTCTAGTTCTGGCTCCAGAGCTTTATTAAAATTTGTTATTTTTCAAACTGCCAGTACAAATCATTTCCTTACAACTAACTGTAGCCTATCGCTTCTAGATATGCATCACCATCACGTGAAAGCCGAGCACGACAAGGAGGACGACGATGATGATCTCACCGACGATGAACGGAAGCCGGAAAACTTAATGGGGCATCCGGGACATCTGGGGCAGCACCATCCGTACTACCACCATTCGATGCTCGGGGGACACCACCACCATGCAGGACTCAAATCAGAATTGGACCATCCAAAAAACCAAACGGGCAGCGACTGTGGAGTGCCGATTCCAGCCTCAAAGCCGAAAATCTGGAGTCTAGCAGACACAGCCGCTTGCAAAACCCCACCACCACACTCGGCTCTACACAGCTCCTGGATGACCGGCGGCTATCACCCCGGGCAGCACCACCAGAACCAGCAGGGGCAAGTCAATCAGCAGCAGCAGCAGCATCAGCATCCGCACCACCTCCAGCAGCATCCGGCCAGTGGGATGATGATGGGCGGCGAAAGTTCCCCTATGAGTATGAATATGGCAAATACGGCGCACAGCCAAGGTATGGGGACTATGGGCAGTGGTATGATGAACAATTTCGCGAATACCCCATATTCCCGCCATGGGGGGTTTCTAACCGGAGCTCAACACTACAATACTACCCACAACAACAATACCAACAGCAATACGAGTACGGGTCAAGTGACGGATGCTACAACACCAACTTTGCAGCAGCAACAGCAGCCGCCGCAGCAGCAGCAGCATCCACTTCAAGGGATGCACCAACAGCACCAGCAGCAGCAACTTCAGCAATCCCAGCAACCTATGAACAGCAACAATTCCCAGTCGATGGGGTTTCCCGAGGTCCAGACCGACACTCCGCCCCAAACCCCACCGAATATGAAGCTGCCCAGCGTGGCGGGGAACCTTCTTACGGTCTCAACAACCCCTACGACCGGTACCTGCTTTAACAACGGCCAGAACAGCGCCGGCAGCATCAACAATAACAACAACAACCTCACGCCCAACAACAACAACCTGAACCAAGCCAACGGATACGCGTCTTCGCCTGAATCGATGGGACAGTCCAGTCAGCAAGGACAGAACAACTACTACCGAATGCAGTCTAACTCACCTCAAAAGTCCCAGCAAGACTATTCCCAGCAAATGCTTCATCAACCGGATGGTTTCAAACCATTCTACAAAAAGTAAGTTCGATAATCCTGACAATCAATCAGATCCTTTAATCTAACAAGAGTTTTCTTCCATTTTAGTACACCACAAGGCAACGGGTTCGTGTCTCCGGTCTAACGCTAAAGAGTTTCAAACGAATGCTCACGAGAAATTGTTCGAATTTGGCCGCGGATCGCAGCAAGCCAGTGATCCTTGAAGGTAAGTTCTTGGTCCACCTCTCCCACGCAAAACCTCACTCACTCCAGATACCTTAATGGGGTGACCCGCACGTCGCCCCGTTCTGTCCCAGAAACACCGCGTCCAAAGCCTACGCACTTGCCGTTACAGTCAGTCAGTGCGGTGTGGTGTGTGCGGATTTGATAAATGATGCTGCCTTTGGTAAAACTAAGGCCCACCGTCGTCATCATCATCATCTCCACGGCACAGTGCCACTCTCTCTCGGTTGGCGGCGTCGTCCTTTATATAAATGTTTGGATAAGACCATCGCTCATCCACGTGACAAAATTAATGTTTGAAACTTTTCGCCCGGGATTAGCCTTCCCTGACTGAATGACTTTGCGATGGAATCACGTGTGCCTTGCCTTGCCACGGGATTCTCAACATTGTTATTCGGTAGGGTTGCTGCGATGCATTAGCGTACGGGGAGGGGGAAGGGTGAAAAGTCAATGCCTTCTTTGATGCTGCTGCGTGCGTATTTGTTTACTTATCGGAGCGTGCTACCAACCAAACACTTGTCCGAGCTGTCGTTTTCCAGCTGAAATTGTTGCCTTTTGGAAGTAAGATTAAAACATTTTGCATTTCTACCCTTGATTTTGATCATGATCTTCCATTTTCAAGGCAGGAAGATCCCAACATTCTCACATAGTTTACCTCCTCGTTGATACCCAATTTGTACGCATCCAAAAGCCACCGCACCGCGGTCGTATCTATTTCCTCCTTCGTTGTGACATCTTCGAATGTTGTAGAAGGAGGCACCAAAAACAAAACAAAAAAAGTCACCCAAGATTTACGATATTGCTCGATCGTCATACATTAATCTCGGCGGCCTCGTAGGACCTCGTCAAAAGCCCCACGACACACCGGCCGGCCGGCCGGCCGAAGGTTGGTCCATCGCAGGGCAGATATGTGACTCTTTTGCTTCGCTGCGTTTCCCGCTCGTGTGATGCGCATCCGTCCTTGGCCCGTTCTGCTCCGTTCCCAGCCGCGTCTGATTAAGATAGACGATCGTTGCCGCGCTGTCTCGGCCACCTTGCTCGCAGGTTCGTGAACGATAAGCATCATTAGTTCGGATGTTTATGAATGAATTAATAATTTCACTAGATGCCGGACGACTCGCGCGGAGTTCTGGAGCGAGAACGCGATCTTCCCCGGACGATACCGTCTCATTAAACGACGATCAAGCCGTTGTGGTGGCTGGTTGAAACAAAGGCAAAGACCGGCTCAGGAGACATTTTTCTTTGAGTTTATTTTGAGGCTGAATAAATAAAAGCCCACGCGGTCGCTCCCCAGATCTAAACCGGGTTGGATCGCTAGTAGGATCACCACCAGACAGTCCGGCAGTATTTTTTTGGGAGCGGCTTTTTAATATGTGCGCGCGCGATCAGGAAATTTATTCCCGAACATCAATAAATCAGGGAAAATATCACCGGATTGCTTTTTCGGAGATCAAAGACGAGATCCCGCACGAGCGTTCAGCTCCATAGACAACAACCAATTAACTCTTTTGTTTTAAAATGTCTCCAAGAGCATCGCGTCTGATCCTAGCAAGAGATAACAGTGTGGAAGGAAAAACTTTCCTCCGACACCAATTTAATTGAAATTTATACGCGCACTGGTTGTTTATTATTGTTGACTGGATGGTTGCAAATCGTTAGAAATAACAAAACAAGCAAAGTGAAGATTTACCCTAGTTGATGTACCACCCTCTCTCGGTGGAGTGTGTTAAATGTTATTCTATACACTTGGCACTTGTAGGATGAAGTAAGACTAACCCAGTGAAATCTAGACAGAGTCGAGGGGTGTTTTCATCCTAGTCTCTATTCCGTGAAGCTCTGTATAGCGAAGCAGGCTGTGGGTGATTTATGTAAGGAATGTTCCCGACGACTAAATTATACCACGGAAGCCTAGAAGGGGGTAAGGATTTATGAGAGTCGTTTTTTTTGTCAACAGTTGATCCTTAAAAGAGACCTGATTTTGGTGGCAGTTGAAGGTGTGGAATTGTGTTTTCACAAACAAAATTGAGACAGTTTTCGATGAGATTCGAATTCGGAAACATAATATGAAAGCATTAAATATTATTGTTCTAAGCGTTTTTTTTTCGATTTACTATGCTAAACCATTATTCAAATTCGTATGTTATTTTGTTATTGTAATAAACCTAACATTTAAAATAACTCTTTAAAATCATTTTTCCACGATTCCTAGCTCAGTTTTTGAAAACTACTGCCATTCCAACGATGATTCTGGGTTCGATTCCCATCTGCTGCAACCTTCCATCGGATGAGGAAGTAAAATGTCGGTCCCGGCCTTGGTTGTTAGGCCGTTAAGTCATTCCAGGTGTAGGAGTCGTCTCCATGCCATAAGTACAAACAACACACCAAACCAAGCCTACTCCGGTGGAATCGCTGGCGGCGGTTGGACTCGCAATCCAAAGGTCGTCAGTTCAAACACTGGGGTGGAAGGTTCCTTGGAGTAGAAAGAGGTTTGGGTGCTCTCCCCATTCAAGCCTTCGGACTCCTAGGTTCGAGCAGAAACTTGCAATAGAGACCACAAAAGACCCGGGGGTCGTTAATGTGGATGGTTTGATTTTTTTTACCATTTCAACGCCCAAGCTCCCAAAAAAGTCGGAACAGAAACTTCAACTCGCTAAATCTCGGGCATAACTCTACCAATAGAGACGAATGTCGACGATCGGCCATTTGGCGACCATGTTTGTTTTAGAAAAACATTCAAATCTTGATTCAGAATGTATCAATCAAAAAATTGTTTTCTTTGTTTTGTTTGTAGAAGCATTTCTGCCTAATGCATGGAGTGGAAATGCACAGTATTGAAGTTGATCAAAATAAATCTTATATAAGTTTAACTTAGTTTCATTAAATGGATTCAAATTTCTGGGTAATCTGGAGATGTGCGATAAGTTTTTATTTTCTCAAATTCAAATGTCTCTTTTAAACCTAATAAAGTTTTTTTTTCTTTTAGGTATGGCACTTTTTCCATCATAACATCTAGAAAATTCCTGTTGAGCTAGGAAAAGATAGAAACAAAATCAGAATCAGTCGCCACAGTCCAACATCATGCTAGATCGAAGCAAGCCAGGAAAGAACAACAATCTTCATCGACTCGCACGTGCACTGCTGCAACAAGTTTTCCCGCGCGCTTCATCAGTCTGTGGATGCAACGATGCAACAATTTTCCTGTCGCGCAACGTGGTCTTCGCTCGTCTTGCAGCTCGCTCCGGAGAATCATCTGTGTGTGTTGTGTATTTATCTAGGAAAAGTGGAATCATAATTATTAGTACTGCAGTCGAGACGCTCTATTCCGCGGGAGACCAAACCTTAAAACAGTATACGAGAAAGAGAGAGGAAGAGCTCGTCGAACGAACAGTTTCGCTTACTGTTTGGGATGAAATTTAACAAGTGGACAAACCATAAGCGAAGCCACATTCATGGGCTATGTGCAACAAGAAGGAAAAATAAAACATGATGCAAAAAAAGTGTAAAAAGAGATTTTTATAAGACGATGCAAATAGTTTTGACTGTGTAGTATAATTCTACCACTTAAATAAAACACGCGAAGCAACAACAAAAAAACGACAAATTTACATGAAAGTGCTAAGGTTTTCTTTCTAGTAAAGCTACGTGCAATTTTCTTCCCCTTCATACAATATTGTTTGCGTGTGCCGCACTGTTATCGCGCATTATGTGTGAGATCAAACGAAAACCTGAATCGATTGTTTTCATTTTTCGGCCTTGTATTATATATATATTTCACGTAAAGTAAAATCGAAAAGTAAAATGTTGAGAACGCATTTGTAATCTGTGATAACAAAAAAGTATATAAAAAATATTGAACATATTTAACGCCCCTAACTTAAGATCCACAAGAGTTCCGGTTTATTTTCTGTCGACCACGACTATTTCTTCAAGCCGTTCATTTGCAAGAGTAAAAACGCCCTCTGTTCTAAGCAAATATTACAGATGAAATCACTTTTCTTACGAATTTGTTGATGTTTTGTATAAACGTATTGGATGTTGAGGAAAGCAAAGAAGCTCAGTGAAGAGCGTTGAGCACTCCCAAAATTGCACCTTACTAGAAGTGGAGATTTTTATATGCATCGTGAACAGAACATAACCAAATTTTGATCAAAAATGAAGTCTACAAATTTGTATAAATTTTTACGTTGTTTGAAGCATTATGTTACTGAACATAGAAGAGCAGCTGTAAATAAGAACGTTTGGGGTTTTATCTTCTGCTAGAATGAACACAGTAAAACATCCAGTAAACGTAAAATCAACATTAAACGTTCTGTACATAACGCATAATAATGTATCTAATATCATATTACACAGTAAGGCAAATCAACGTAAGCTGCACTATCGGAGAATAATTTTCCAGTTTAAAAATACTACACTTCATAAACAATCGATATTTCCCCTAAAATCACAAACACGCAAACAGTACGTCTTAAGTTACAATCGTTCTTCACCTAGCGAAAAACAAAAAAAACGAAAATAGGAATAGTCGACGCACATCAACATCCGCCTCTTTCATAAATCCTACAACCTTAACATCTGAAAAAACAAACGAACAAAAAAAAAGAATTATCCACAATAAAGTTTCACGAGCTGTTTGGTTTCACGATTTACCACTTACTGTTAGCACGAAAGCGGGAAGCCCAAAAAGCTGGTGAAGGTTAATGCATTAGTGAAAATTTGCTATTAAACATTAATTATGATGAATACTGCAAGAAGAAACGGTAGCGAATACCGCGCATGAATGTACACACTTATATCTTCTATCAATATGGAGAAAAAAAAACAGACAAACAAAACAAACAAGCAGTACTACGACACAGTGAAGAGTAAGAGCAAGGTACATCTATTCTAATAGTTATGATTACTGAACAAAGCAAAACAGCAAGAAAATATATAGTGAGGTAATGCATACAGAAAACACTATAAATTATATATATTTAAACAAAAATCACTAGGAAAATAGAAGTAATAATAAAACGAATCCAACGTGTTTTCCACATGGTCGTCGTGAAGATCACATTCGAATCCTACAAAAGCCGCCTGGAAAAGTCAAAATATCAAAAGGCTGTTACTTTGGCTTCATTTGTCTTTGGTATCAATTGTGTTGAATTTAGATGTCGAAATCCACACAAACTGCTCCGGCAAAAAATCCTTTGCAGAAAATGCGATTATTTTGTCACAATTGCCAGTGTGGCAAAGATGCAAATCTGTCTGCCACAACAGTCAATCTGACGAGTGTCGACATTGCTTCAGAGGTTTTTTTAACGATATTCTTGTATATGGTTTTCAATTATTATTCATCCTGGAAGACTTGTTATAAAATCTATATTTTGAATATATCTGCTGCACAGAAAAAAAAATCATGGTAATATTACATCTTGGAAGGGGTACATCTTTTATGTCAGAAAAAAAGTGTAATTTTTCCTCTGGAAATGTGTAATTTTACCACTTTTCTGGTGTAATGTCACTTTTTCAGTCTAAATTGAGGTAAAATTACATCATAAAAGAGGTAATATTCAACCTTCCAAAATTACAGCTTCCAAATTTACATTATTTTTTACTGTGTGGGGTAGGCCACATAATGTCCGTACACGTTTTGTCAAAAAAGTTTGTTTCAATTCTGCTTTAAATAGTTGTTTATGCAACAAATTGCAAAATATGCAAAATATGGACTATGTTGTGTACAATCTTCATCCTATCAATGTCGTTTTAGGATATCTGTGAAGATCAGAATGTAGCATTTTGTCAAAAAATTGAACTGTCCCCATACAATTTATAGATTCTCCGGAATCGGTTCAAGAGTGGCCAAAGAACCAGTGCTGTTAAACGTTTAAATTAACGACGTTTAACTTAACGGAATCGTTAAAAGTTAACCTAAACGTGAACGCGAACGGAGCCTACGTTGATCTTAACGAGAACGTAAACGGAGCACGTTAATTAACGTCGTTAATTAACGCGTTGATTAACGCGTTAATCCCCAACTTTTAGGGTCTGTATCTTCCAAACGGTAACATCTAGCGGGTTACTTCCAGTTGCATTTTACGGGCATTGACTGTGACTATGAGTTCCTGGTGAGGTAATTTGTCCAAAGTGGTCACCGGTTCCGGCAACCCGGAACATCCGTCCAGCATGTTTTTTAAAGCTTTTGTCATTCAATTGACATTTGAGCCAATTTTATGAAACGTTGTTTGTAGGACATAGGTATAATGACTACATTTGGTCAGTTCAGGGTATTTGTGGCCACTCCGGAATCGATTCCATGGTACCACGCAAATGGTTCCGATTATTGTGATATTCAAAAGTCAACCTGTTCCTTATCAAACTTGGTAAAATCAGAGAGAAGGTAAAATTAAAATCATTAATCATCAATTACCCGATCGAACCACTCCGGAACCGGTTACCGGTGGCACCGGAGGAAGTGTGCTGAGTATAGAAAAAGCCCTTGAGGAACAGGTTGACTTTTGAATATCACAATCATCGGAACCATTAGCGTGGTACCGTGGAATCGGTTCCGGAGTGGCCACAAATACCCTGAACTGACCAAATGTAGTCAGTATACCTATGTACTACAAACAACGTTTCATAACATTGGCTCAAATGTCAATTGAATGACAAAAGCTTTAAAAAACATGCTTGACGGATGTTCCGGGTTGCCGGAACCGGTGGCCACTTTGGACAAATTACCTCACCGGGAACTCATAGTCACAGTCAATGCCCGTAAAATGCAACTGGAAGTAACCCGCTAGATGTTACCGTTTGGAAGATACAGACCCTAAAAGTTGGGGATTAACGCGTTAATCAACGCGTTAATTAACGACGTTAATTAACGTGCTCCGTTCTCGTTCTCGTTAAGATCAACGTAGGCTCCGTTCGCGTTCACGTTAATTTTAACGATTAACGGACGCGTTAACGTTAATTAACGTTTAACAGCACTGCAAAGAACCTTCCTCGAACTTATACGAACCCAAAGCAACAAAGCGCGCCTCATTCTGACGCTTCGTATTGAACTGATTCGCGTTCGAACAAAACCTGGGTGCAAAATAGTGGTTCTCAAAGTAGCCTCAATTTAGAACTGTCAAAGCGGTTCCAGTTTACTGTTTGCAAAATTATACCAACAAGTGGCAATTATTCTTATAGATCTATAATTTATTTTGTCAGGAATAAGAAAAGGTCGATGGCGTCGAGCTTTTGAAGTACCGTCATCAGGGGTGACATTGGGTCATACAAAAATGCCGAAATGTGTATAACCCAATCGCACCCCCCCAAATCTAATGTCACCCCTGATGACGGTATTCGAAGTTAATTAAGTTAATTTAGAAGAGGGTTGTAATCGAGAATGGCATAATTCGTCGCTAACGTTTAAATAAGCGTTTCACGCAAACCTACACCCAAACGGCGGTCGCATGGTTGTGATGCATGGCGGCATGAAAGTATATCAGAATCTGCATGAAAACTGTCATCATGCATTTTTTGCGATTGCGACAGTTGTCACTGTCGACATTACCAAAGGCTTTTTGGTTGTATTTCACAAAAAAAAAACCTTAACAGAACAAGGATTGAACCCCAAACTTCCAGCCAGCATTATATGTGTTGGTGAGAACTGCAGATCGCTGAAATGTTTACACGCGGGCAAAAATGCAGGCATGCAAGATTTTGAAGATTTTCGGGCACATCACAAAAACAAAAAAATTTACAAATCTGTTTTTTGGCAAAAGAAGCAAAACATTGTTATGTTTTTCGTGAGTACCGTAAACCGGGGTGACTTTGATAGGATTTCAATTTGTTTTTTGAATATTTTCCAACAGGTAAGGTTTTTATAAAGATTACTATTTTTAAAACATGTACTGGGGTAGGCCACACAAAGTCCATGCACTATTTTGGAAAAAAGTTGTTTCAATAGTGTTTAGAAAAAGAGTTAAGTTAAAAATTCTTAGTTTAAATTCCGGGGTGACTTTGATAGTCATAGTTTTTCTTGTTAAAATCATATTTAAGATGTTCAAACTTTATTTGTACGTTAAATGTACCATCACTAAAGTAGCTGATATAGTTTTTAAGAAAAAAAATCAATCAATGTTTATAATTAGTTAACTAAGTTTATAAGATTTTTAACAAAATACACATAAATTTTAGGTAAAATTGTTAAAAAGTCGGAATTTTGTCTGAAATTTGTTAAAACTAGTTTTGTTTATAAAATTATCGATTTATATTGCATTTTATACTGAATTCGAAGCACGAATCACAAGTATTCACATTTTGTATAAAATTTGTTCTACTGAAAATGCCTATAAATCTGAAGATTTTTTAAAATTGTTTTTCAAAAACACATATTATTTGTTATTTACAAACTTATTTAACCTTCTCCTAGTGGAAAATTTTCCAAAGAATCCGAAAATGCATTCCGCTTTCCGATTCAAAATCATGTTCATTGAGAAAATTATGACACTTTGAGAAGTTTAAAATAATGACTTTCATCAACATTTTAACTATAGTAAACTAACTTTTTAAACTTTTCAAAATTTTATGAAAAGTTCTTTTTGAGGTACTTTGAACACTTCTCTACCACGGTCAGTATGATTCTAAACCATTCCGTACGTATTTCAATTGAACTCTTCATTTTGCGGAAAAAATGCAAACCTATCAAAGTCACCGGCTATTAAAGTCACCCCGTTTTACGGTAATTCATTTAATTAAAAATCATTGAATAACATGGCAAAACAATACGTTTGAGCATTGAGCCAGTGCTCCAAAATCTTCAAATGTGGCATCCCTGCAAAAACGATCTACGGGCTTGACTCAAAAAATGTTATAAAATGTGACATTTTCTGCAGCAAATCCACTGTTGCAGATTTTGAGATATATTTTTCCATTGGGTGTATGTTTAAGACGCTTTTTGAAATGTTAGCGACTAATTATCGATAACTACAAAATAGACAAATCATGGTAAAATTACAACTAAAATGTTACTTAATCCACCTTTAGGTGGTTGGTGCCTTCCTCGCAATCATAAAGTAAACACAGCCTCAAAAAAGTGTATAAATAACACTTGTTTCTATCAAAATATCTGAGATCGGGCCTCAAAAAGAGATTATTAAAACACTAAAGTACTTATAACTTTTGATAGGGTTGTCAGATCTCCAATCTTTTGGGCTCGTTGGAAAGGTCTTTTGATTACCTATCCAACGACGGGTCGCGTTATAGATCCGGACAACTTTTTCATCAAAATATTTGAGATCCGGCCTCAAAAAGGTGCATAAATAAAACTTAAGTGCTTATAACTTTTGATGAGGTAGTCAGATCTTCAACATTTTGGACGCGTTGGAAAGGTCTTTCAAATACCTTTCTAACAATATATAGCATGGCGGGTTTTCTTACAAAAACCACCCTTTTTACAATCTTCCGAAGTTTAGCTGAAATCGTTTTTTTAGCATAACTTTTGAAGTACTTTTGTAAACTTCATAATATTAACTAGGATCTTGTGGGACCCCAAGACGGATCGAATGAGACCAAAACGGTCCAAATCGGTTTAGCCAGTCCGGAGATAATCGTGTGCATATTTTTCGGTGCACGGACTTACATCCAGACACACGCACAGACATTTGTTCAGAATTTGATTCTGAGTCTATAGGTATACGAGGTCAAATTAAGAAGTTCATTTTTCGAGTGATTATATAGCCTTTCCTCATTGAGATGAGGAAGGCAAAAAGGGTTACATCTTCTATGTTAGAAAAAAGGTTTACTTTTTCCTCTAATAGTGTGTAAATTCACATTTGGCACAAGCTAGGAGAAAAACCGGCGATAGTTATATCAAGCTTACTAAGTCCGCGCCCCAACCCGCACAGTCAACTCGCCGCTTTGTAAACTGAACGATCATTTTATTTGTTCCGTACATTGTATTAGGATGTAATAAAAATGACTTTTTGACGCGCATTTAGGGGCTGGTTCCGCTGGGCATACTGAGCCCAAATCCAAAATATGAGCTTGGTTGACGTAACAGGCGCGGGCGCTCCGCCCTTCAATTTTAAATGGGATTTACATTTTTTTAAATGTCCATTTTTGAGCCACTTTGGCCACCTCCCTTTTTTTAGTATGCAATGTAAAATTGTCCGAGGAATCCGATAAAATAATTGCAGACATAGGCTCTTTGGTCCAGACACCGTCAAAACTGCATTTTAAAGTTGCATACTTTCTTTTCATATGTTTTGCTAGATTTTTAAACTTCTTACTATTTTTCTTTGAAAGGCCAACTTATCACCTTTCATTTGCGTATAAGACAATTTAAATCGGTTAAAATGACGGGGAGTTACGATTTTTTGAAAAAAAGTTGTTTTTTGCGAAAATCAACAAAAACTACCTTATTAGGTGGGCAAAACCGCTCTTTTTTAGGAGCCGCTAATTTTCGTTCGCTCATTAAAAAGAGCCGCTCTTTTGAACGGTTCTTTCGCTCTTTTTCAAATTTTGAATGAAAAGGTTTTTTTTTAAAGAATCGAGTGATTTTATAAGTTATTTCACATTGGACTTTTATATAAAAATAAAACTCCAAGGAACCTTCCACCCCAGTGTTTGAACTGACGACCTTTGGATTGCGAATCCAACCGCCGCCAGCGATTCCACCGGAGTAGGCTTGGTTTGGTGTGTTGTTTGTATTTATGGCATGGAGACGACCTCTACACCTGGAATGACTTAACGGCCTAACAACCATGGCCGGGACAGACATTTTACTTCCTCATCCGATGTAAGGTCGCAGCAGATGGGAATCGAACCCAGAATCATCCGCTTACAAAGCGGACAGCGTAACCATTCGGCCACGCACTGCCACTTTAATAAACTATTTAATAAAACAAATCAAAACTGCAAACGAGAAGATGCCCTTGAAAACCATAGGTCTTGGTGGTCTCTTCGTCAAGATTTTCACTCGAACCTTAACATTCGAGTTATTGAATGGTATCCAAACTAAAATCTAAGATGCATATCTCGAAAACGTACGGTTCGACATCGCCAATTTTTTTATTTGTTATGTGAAATTTTTCGAGGAATCCGATAAAAATAATTCAGACATCAGCACTTTGGTCCAGACACGATCAAAACGCCATTTTAAGTTCTCATACGACTTTTTCAAATGTTAAGCTAGATTTTTGAAACTTCTTACTATTTTTTTCAAGTAGTCAAACTAACCACCTATTTTTCGTCTAAGGCAAAATTATTCTAGGATTGTTTTGCATGACTATGAGAAAGCGTATCATTTCACCATTGGATAAATCTGATACTAATTCAAAAAATCCCGATCTTCCGGTGGCCTGTACTCCGGCCACCGGTCCGTGCAGTGCGATTTTTCATTGGAGTATTGTTTCTGGTGCCAAAAACGAAGCTTTTTGCCTTCCTCACCTCAATGAGGAAAGGCTATAAAATCACTCGAAAAATGAACTTCTTTATTCAACCTCCTAGACTCACCTTCACGTATACCTATCTAATCAGAATCAAATTCTGAACAAATGTCTGTGCGTGTGTCTGGAAGTGAGTCCGTGCACCCAAAAATATGCACTCGATTATCTCCGGACTGACTGAACCGATTTAGACTGTTTTGGTCTCATTCGATCCGTCTTGGGTCCCACAAGACCCTAGTTAATATTATGAAGTTTAGAAAAGTACTTCAAAAGTTATGCTAAAAAAAACGGTTTTAGCTAAACTTCGGAAGATTGTAAAAAGGGTGGTTTTTGTAAGAAAACCCGTCATGCTATATATTGTTAGAAAGGTATTTGAAAGACCTTTCCAACGCGTCCAAAAGATTGAAGATCTGACTACCCCATCGAAAGCTATAAGCACTTAAGTGTTATTTATACACTTTTTTGAGGCTGGATCTCAAATATTTTGATGAAAAAGTTGTTCGGATCTATTATGCGACCCATCGTTGGATAGGTAATCAAAAGACCTTTCCAACGAGCCCAAAAGATTGAAGATCTGACAACCCTATCAAAAGTTATAAGTACTTTAGTGTTTTCAATAGACTTTTTTTTGAGGCCTGATCTCAGATATTTTGATAAAAGTAAGTGTTATGTATACGCTGTGTAGTGTACTCACTTTATGAATGTGAGGAAGGCACCAACCACCTAAAGGTGGATTAAGTAACGTTTTGTGTATAGCAATCGATGGTTTGCGCGAAATCATGTTGCGGTGATTTTTTAGGCCCTTGTTCCCACTGTGCGCTGTATCTCAGCAACCAGAGGTCCAATCTTCAATCTTCAATGTGCTTTTAAAAAGTATTTTCAGAAATAGTCACTCATGGTCACTATTTTTAAAAATTGGAAAACTGCAAATATTTCGCTAAAATCAAACTTTCGGTGGCTATATCTTGAACACGGAGCCCAATAAATCTGTAAAATACTTTTCGATTACAAATTTATTTTTAAATTAAAAAAATAAGTCTGTTTTGGCATGAAATTTCGATTTTCCAAAAATCACTGATTTTTCAAAAATAATTCATAACACGGCGGCAGATTTTTTGGCCATAGTTCTCTATGGCTCAAAAGTTGCGGGTTTTTGTCCCTAAACATATCCAAAAATCTCAAAAATCAAAAAAGACATATTTTGGGAAATTGAGTTAAAAAAAAAAAGTTAATTAAAACATCGGCATTGTTTTCGTGTACCTATTTTTTTCTCAATAGTCCTTAACACAATAACACCTTAACCTAAAACTTTGACGAAGACACCAAATTGATCAGAAAATTCACTCAAAAGTTACAGCAGTTTAAATATTTACGTACCATTTTTGTATGGACAGCTGCCAAAATTGTATGGAGACTTGTATTGAAGAACCAATGACACAAAATAGCTTCTTTGGTGATAAGGAAGGCCCCCACAATGATTGAGCCAAATAAAAACAAAAAATAAATAAAATCCATTTCCGGGTTTGTCTATGGGTCATTCCATCTGAAGAGGAACAGCATTTGAAAATCACCCTCTCCGATCCTGCTCAAATTTGGCAGGGCTGTTGATACTATCAAAACATGCAAGAATCCCGAATTTCATCCAAATCCCTCCATTTTTGTACCTCCCCAAAAAATCGACATTTTGGCGACTATTGAGCAAACCTCCTAGTTTCAAACGACGATAACTCAGGAACCACAAATCTCAGAGGGTCAGTCTTAGACTCAATTTTGAAGGAAATCGGACGTGGAATCTATTTCCGTGTTCAAAATGTTGATTAATTTATTTTTTGTACTTGTATTGCGCATTTGAAAACTTTAAACGGCCGTATCTCAAAACACCCCAACTTATTTTTTTTATTTGACCTCACCATCGTGTTCCCCGGCCAATTTTACATAAGAATCACTCATCGACAAAAAAAATATGTTTTGTTACAGAGATATCGAATTTTAAAGTTTTGTGTTTTCGAGATTACCTACATCAGCTTCATTCGTCGCATCTGCTAGAAGCACACAGGTGGGCTGATCAATAACTGCTACCTGGTCATTTATTGAAATAATATTTCATCATAAATAATCTTTATCAATTTGGGCAAAAATTAACTGTATAACACTGTAGGAAACTGGAGATTAATCACGAATGTTTATCTGCTCAAAAAAAAAAAATGAATGAAGTGAATTTCTTTGCTAACCCACAGGACTGAGCAATAACGACACACAGTAAAGGGCAGAATTGGATTCCGATGGAGCGAGGAGGAAAATGCAATTAATCTTGTTAGTAACACTGAACAATAAGTGCACGATAAATTATTGAGTAAAAAATATGAATTAAAATGAATAAATTTGTTGATACGTTGTAGTCTAGTGAAGGACGATCACAAGGAGTAGGAAAAGGATTTCTGGAAAGTATAAAACTGAAAAATGTAAGAAAATCACAAAGTTTGATCTGCTGCAAAGCGGCTAATTCCCCAAATTTAGTTGCGATGATTTCGACACCGTCCGAACAACAGTGTTTTTTTCTTCTATCATTCTTGGATTCTTGGAACACAATACGGCTGCTGTCCTCACGTATAAGGATATTTTTAAATTAAATGTACCTTGACCAAAATCATCTTCTAATCAAATGGAGCTGGCACAATATAAAAATTGATTTAATATGATCAATCTTTTAAACCATAAATCAGATTTGCCAATTATGGTAAAGTGTCAATAATAAACTATAATAATAATAATAATAAAGCAGGTTTTGGGGTTTTTGCTGAATGGCACTATTTTGCTACCGCCCACGCCCATGGTAAAGACCCTAGTCATGACCTCGGAGGTACTCTAAAACGGTTAGCAACACGTAAAAAAACGGTGCATTCAAAATAACCCAATAAATAATCCTTTCACGAAAATAGATTGATCAAGGTAGGGGAACAGCATCTAATTCCAGCGTTCATTTAATGTTGCCATATCAGCGCATTGGCATTCAATTACAGCTGATTAAAAGCGTTTTCAACTGAAATCGAGTGATAAATAGCTCAATAAGAAGTGAACAAGCAAGTTTCTATCAAAAATTTTGCAAAATTTGTTGTTTAAATAGTGAAAATGGGCAAATTGGACGAAACTAGGAGCGAGGACTTAACCTGCCAAACATACGAGAATTTCCCCTATTAGCCATTTGAATAAATATTTGCGTAAAATTATAAAAATTTAAATTAAATTAATCATCTCCCAGAACTCCAGGTAGCAGTTATTGATCAGCCCGCCTGTGTGCTTCTAGCAGATGCGGCGAATGCAGCTGATGCAGGTAATCTCGAAATCACAAAACTTTAAAATTCGATATCTCTGAAACGAAACATATTCATTTCTGTCGATAAGTGATTCTTATGTAAAATTGGCCGGAGAACACGATGGTGAGGTCAAATAAAAAAAAATAAGTTGGGGTGTTTTGAGATATGGCCGTTTAAAGTTTTCAATTGCGCAATACAGGTAGACAAAATAAATTAATCAAAATTTTGATCACGGAAATGGATTCTACGTCCAATTTCCTTCAAAATTGAGTCGAAGACCGACCCTCTAAGATTTGTGGTTCCTGAGTTATCGTCGTTTGAAACTAGGAGGTTTGGTCAAAAATCGCCAAAAAGTCGATTTTTTGGAGGGGGTGGTCCGATTTAGATGAAATTCGGGATTCTTGCATGTTTTGATAGTATCAACAGCTTTTTTTTATGCAATTTAAAAAAATGTTTTTCGACTACTTTTCCAGGGTGCGGGGCAGAATGGACCACCCTGCGGGGCAGAATGGGCCACCTTAGAAAACAAGCAATTTTGTCTAATAAATCGTTGAAGGGAGATAATAAATGACTTAAGGGACCTTTCTAACATAGTTTCCATAAAGTTAGACCACTTTTATGAAAATAGTCACTTACCAAAACAAACATTTTTGAAAATAGTTTTAATATGTTGAAATAAGTCACTTTTTTTACAAATAAGCATCAAAACAACTAAAAAATCAACTAATGTTGCATTAAGGGGTTACATACATGTAAATCGACAAAAAAGTCAGAGGTTAGTGTGAGCACACACTTAATTTTATTTAAAATCTGTTTTCAGAGCATTAAAATATACTTTTTCATTTATTATCAAAACAAATTTGAAGACATTTGGTTGTATCATTGCCGAGATATAGCCATTTTAAATTAGCAGTTTCAAAAAACAGGTGCCACGATATCTCAACACTGCTTTGACCAAATTGGCTCAAAATTTTTGTGAAGACTCGTTGAACCGGTCTTGTGTGCATGACGGAGGCCGATTTTCAAAAAACTTATTTAAAAAAAGATAAAAATATTTTTGTATTTTTCATATAAAAAATTGTCAGTTTTTGATTTTTGTATTTTTTTAAAAAGCAAAATTTCAAAATCGGGCTTCGTCATGCACACGGGATATGTTTTGGGAGTCTTCACCCCAATTTCAGCCAATTTGGTTCATCCCATCTCCAGACATCGTGGCACCCGTAAATCAACTTGGTGTTTCGAGAAAAACGCTCAGAAAGTTTGACAGTCCGCTTTGTGCACGGTAAAATATTGAGCTTAAAATATTCTCTAACTCAGTTTAATCATGTCATATCTTCATGAAACTTTCAGGAGTGATTGAAAATCATCTTTTTAATGGATTCAATAAATTTCCTGTAATATGAAATTTTGTGATTTTCTACATGTATGTAACCCCTTAAACGTGATTTGTGAACCTACCAGGAGTGACATAATCTATTTAACCAAAATTTCATAACCTTTCATTGTTTTTATAAGGCAGGAAAAGGGTGGTCCATTCTGCCCCTAAGTGGATTTTAATTTAACACTTCCACCACCAAGCCTCTAAATGATTTGAAGGTTCCGTTGTTGTTTGATAACCTTTGTAATAGCCCCTGGTAACATTATAAACATTGAACAAACATTTTCAAACAATCTTACTTTCGAGAAAGCTTATTTAAGAACCTCAAAATAAACAACATTTGCGTAGTTTCCTCAATAAATTTAAATTTTTGCTCATAATTCAAAAAATACAATGAATTCAAACTTCGTTTTCGGTGTGTTGATGTTATTTGACGTCCTTTATAAGACCCTTGCCTTACAGTTGGTTTAAATCGATTCTAAAGCCCAAAACCAAGGGTGGCCCATTCTGCCCCCATGAGCCATTCTGCCCCCCTGCCCCTATTGCTACTTTTGCTCTTGCAAAAACCAGGAGGCAGCACCTTGTAACGCCATTTCCCTATTGCCGCGCGGGGTCTTGCAGACAATTGTCTTTCGTGACTTTTTTTGCGGTGTTCCCTTTGCTCTAATCTCGACAATGCGACTAGACTGTAGTGCAATACCTATCGGCTGGGCATTATTTAGGGGGAGAGGGGGTAATATGCACCCCCTAAGGGGTCGTGCATAAACCACGTGGCCTTTTTTGGAGAATTTTTTACACCCCCCTCCCCCCTCATGGTTTTTCGTGGTTTCACAGCCAACCCCCCCCCCCCCCTATATGGCCACGTGACTTTTTCCTCCCAGGTGAAAAATCTTTTAAAAAAACAAAATAAGTATATATTTCAAAAATGTTTATCCACAAGTGATGTACCGTCAGTGGTGGTGACTTTTGGTCAAAAAACGATATTACTGTTGTTATTTTAACACAATAAAAACATTTCAAATTATATCGAAATAAATAATGTTGGGGAATGCTCCTGAATTAACCAACATTTTCCCAGAATATTGCTAGTATAATCACACCGTTCATAAATGCCAATCGTTTTAAAATTAACTCAAACTTACCCTTTAGAGGGGGTGACATTGGGTCAAATAGAAAACATTTTAATTTGTGTAGGTTTTGTAACACCATTAAAACCAATTTAATAATATATAAAAAAAAACAGAAATTCACTTAAAAGTGTGAAAAAAGTATGATATCACAAAGTTTAAGGTAAATAATAACAGTATAACAATTTATTGAAATGGTACAGAAATTAAAAAATACTCTCAACAAAACAAGCAACTTAGTAAAACATATGTATTCAAAATTATGGAACTGCAGTGCAATTAATTGCATCCAGAATAAATATACTTTAAGAATTAAAGCTATTTTGATCTAAAACAGCATTCATGATTTAATTTAAATGCGCTTTTAAATATTTTCTTAAAAACGAAATTAATTAAATAGAAAAGTTTTGTTTCAGGAAAAAAATATATTCATTTAATTTTAAGGAAAATATCTAGTTATGAAAGCTCCTAGTTAATATTTATTTTATTCCAAACATTCATAAAAATCCAAACTAAAGCAACTTTTCTTTTTAATTAAGCATGATTAATTCCAATGATTCAGTGTGTCCAAAAAATTCGAGCTGTTTAATTTTTTTCTCCATACAAGAATCAGAGACAGGGACAAACATTCAATATTACGACCTTTTGAAATGTTAGTTTTAATTTTTTTGAAAATATTGATTTCGAAAAGATCGGAAAATTTCACGAATGTTTTATTTATAAACCTTGAAAATCGCACCATTAGTTGCTGAGATATCGACATAAGAAAATTATGGGTTGTTTGGGTAGTAAACATCCATTTTTCTGTTTTAAAATATTTGCATGGCAATATCTCAGCAACAAAGCAACAAAGAATTTTCTCAGCATTTAAAAAAAAAATCAAAATTGGGCAAACATGAGCACTATTTTTTTAAATTAATAACTGCTTTTTTTTTTTAAGTTACCTAAAAATAGCTAGAACTTGAAAACGGTGCACTATATGAAAATTTCACTACTGTACTTTTAGATTGCAAATTCGATTTTACATCGAAAAATAAAATTGAAATTAAGTTGCGGTCAATATTTCGATTTTTTTTAATCAGTATTGATTCAAAAACTCATAACTCAAACAACGATTTTTTGCCCGTTCTGAAAATTTCTGAAAAGTTGGCAAAATCTAAAAAATAATAAAAATAGTGTTTTTTTGCAAATCACGTTTTAGTGACAAAAAGTGAAATTAAAAATCAGCAAAGTAAATTACCATTTATCATTTTTTTCAGTGTAGTCCTTATCCATACCTACAACTTTGCCGAAGACACCAAATCGACCAAAAATTTCTTCAAAAGATACAGATTTTTTAATTTTCATTGCTGCCAAATTTGTATGGAAAACTATATGGACAAACTAATGATGAAAAATGGCTTGGGCACCAAAAAAGGTTTCAGACGGATTAAAAAAATCAAAAATTAAAATTTAAGAATAAAGACCGATTTTGTATAGAATTGCTCGAAAATCGATTTCGTGTCTTTGGAAAAGTTGTAGACAACGCGCTAAAAATCATTCTTTTATTCATGGACATCCAAATTGTTTAAGTCTTACTCTTACTTTAAATTGATTTTTCCAACTTTTGGTTGCTGAGATATTACCTCAAAATAAACACAAAAAAATATTAAATAAGTTAATTTTTCAATCTTTTCAATATCTTTGAAATTATTAACACTGGGACGCCCAACGCAAGCCTCCCTAAAACGTTGGAACGGTAACTTCAACTCACAGGTTTTCGGGCTTGTCTCCGCGGATTTTCGGGCAATTTTTTTTACTAGAGCAAACAAAAGTTGGAACGACGTTTTTGATCGCATAAATTACAGATTTGATCAAATCGAGTTCTACAAACTTTAAGGATCATCTAGACATCCTTATAATTCACTCAAAAAAAAATGTCCCGGTTGGTTGAGTTATGCCCGAGAACCAGCGAGTTGAAAATACCGTTCCATCTTTTTTAAGGAGTTTTATTTATGTTGATCTTTAACGGCATTGTATTGAAATTTATTTCACAAATTGATATCGGCATTTAAAAAATAAGTGACTCTTTAAAACTTAAATTATTTTAATGTGTCTATATATTTGAGTGGTTTTATCTCAAATATGAAGTTGAGGGTATAGTATATTTTCTCAGCTTAAAGAAAAACTAATATTTTCAGGAAAGGGCACCTTTGGCCCCTATTTTTTTAATCTTTAAATTAATTGAGAAACAAAAACAATGTTTGCTTGAAGCTCGTTTTTTTTTTCTCTAAAAATCTAAAATGTTTGCCCATGTTTCTCTTTGGCTCAAGAGATGGTCCCTATTAACATAAAAAAACTAAAAAAAAATACCTACAACTTTGACGATGGATAGTAAACGTGTATTTTATGAAATGTTATGTAATATAACAATCCGAATTGTGTAACCCATGAAATAAGGAATATATTTTAGACCAAAATATTCATCAAATTTTTTGGTGAATCTTAAAGTATGTATCGTTCGTTTTTTCGTTACTGGTTATTTTTTAATGTTAGACGTCTCACTTGCAGATGAGGTAGTGAAACTGAAATTTTGCGCAATAATCCTGAAATTGGGGTTTTTAGTTTTTTTGTACTTAAAAAATTATTGCATGAGAGAGGAGATACAAGATATCTTGAGTTTGTTTTAAGTGTCGAAAGGAAATCTTTCGATTAAGATTCTTCGATCACTTATAGGACCAGCTACGGTAATTAGCTAAGATCTGAGATTTTGAAAAAAAAAATTCGCAGAGAATCATTTTAAGATACTTTATTTATAATACATATTTAGTTTTTTGCCTTGTTACGAAAATCTTATAGATGTCTGCAATATTTATTTTTTAAGTTGTTCCAAAATAGAACTATCGAAGACTACATCTACTTTCAATGCAAATATGCAAGCACATTTTTAGCTACTTGATACCATCAACAAAAAAATGAAATTGTGTTTGCATTTTGGTACGCATTTTTTAGGGTATATTAACTTTGGATACTGTCACTTTATTTTTTAACAGCTTTTAAACTTTTGCAAGACGTAGTTACATGAGTATTAAAAAGTGTACATTCAATAACAGGCTCAAAGTATTGATATGAATCTGCCGAAATATATAATTCAATATTGAAGTGGAAAATATTATGACATTGAAATATAAGTAATAATTTTAAACACAATAATTGTATGATTTTGAAGTGTAACAAAAAATGTATGCATATAAGTAAATTCAAAGCGCGTATTTTTTTGTTTTTTTTTTAAGAAAAGATTTTTTTTAAAGGCCACGTGGTCAGCCGTCGACCCCCCCCCCTCCCCCCCATGGCTTTTCATGGTTTTTTTCGGTCGGATTTCGGACCCCCTCCCCCCCCTAAGGAGACCACGTGGTTTATGCACGACCCCTAAGGGAAAACTGTGATTTCTCAACCATTACAGCATTACTGTGGAAGAATTTTGTTCGATGTTCTATAACAACTATTATTCTTCGTCATCCATGAGAAAAAAGTCTTAAAAAACCTCAAAATTGTTTAAAAATATCAAATTTCTAAAAACATTTTTGATTCATTTCAAACAACCATGTGGGGCAATATGCACCGCAACATTGGGGCAAAATGCACTACAACAACGGGGCAAAATGCACCACAACATGGGGCAAAATGCACCGGGTAAACGCAGTTTTCACTAGTCACCACTAGATGACACCGCTGTTTTTACAAAGGAGCTTCCCAGCGGTGCATTTTGCCCCGACCACGCTTTTTGCAGAAAATTTAATTAAAAATGCATTTTTTGATGTTTTTGGACTCATCTATCTACAGAATAATGAAAATTATGGCAAAAACTATATACTTCAACACTTACAATATCAATAAATGCTTTTTATATTGTCCAAACATCATATTGAAAGTTCAATACAAATTAGATCATTAGGCTGTTTATATCCTACCATGCTCAAACTTTTCCAGCATAGTTTTACAATGTTAAGCTTCCAATATCTATGATTTTTTTTCCGGAAAATTCTTCCAAATACCGAGGAAAGCAGGGAGTGCATTTTGCCCCAGGGGTGCATATTACCCCCTCTCCCCCTACATGCGAAGAAACGAGGAAAGGCCTGCCTAAGGCTGCCACCCTGAGATATGAACCCATGACGTTCCGCTTATGAAGCGAAACCCGTAAACATTCTAACTAAGAAAAATCCAAATTTTCAGAGCTCTAAGTTTGATCATTACGGAGATACGCATGATGAAGGTCAAAAATTGGGGTAAAAAACTAGCGTTTTTCGTAAAAAAAAACTCTTTGTATCATTTTAAACATTTTGAATATTTTATTAGGACTTTTTTCATCGTTGGAAAGGTAATATGTAAGACAATCTATTTATTTCATGATTAATAGCACATGTGCACAGGAAACAGGTAGAAAACTATGTGTTCTTGCTGAAAATTTTAGATATTTTTAATTATGTTAATCAAGTACCTCGCAACATCCATTTTGTCTGAGATTCAGTCGTGGTTCAGAACACGGGAAATCGTGGGAACTATAAACATTCAAAAGAGTTTTTCTAAATTAACGCGTAACTTATAACTTATATTGAGATAAGAGAATGAGTAACGCCACCGAATTGTGTACGTTAAACAAAGAACACCAAAAATGTTAATCAAACTGTGATTTTTCTTAAAGTCGATGCATTGATTTGCTAAAATTTTCGAGTGTAGCGTAGACTCATGCCGAACACCCACCCAGCCGCTTGAGTAATGGACCGAGATAAGCTAAGCCTATAAAGGTTCATCCTCTTCGTCCCGAAATTCTTCTCATGAGTCCGGTCGGTGGCGCGGTCCACGCCGTCGCAGACAAGGTGTTCGTAAATTGTCTTTTTGATACGCCACAAAATTGTTTATTTTTCACGCTTGGACCGCCACCGCTGGAGTGATGCAAACCATCGAATCTTAAAGACCTCCAAAATGTGTGTATTTTTGTCTTTTGGTGGTATCTCTCGCCCGCACTAATGTGTGCATTATTTTGTTCAACATGATGTTTGTGCTCGTTCAGATTTGGATAGTCTCGAGAGAAGCTTCACCTTTTGACGATAAACTAAAATATTTAATTAATTTGATTTGTGATAATATTGTTTGTCAAATCTACATATTATGATCGTTTTGCTTCTAAGTTAGGAAGTGCCACTTTGGGAAAAGCGTGTTCATATTTTGAATATCAATATTTTGGTGCAATCCTTGCTTGAAATTCTTGTTTAGTTTGAATAGTTTGTTTATCAAAAATATTTAATAACTCGACAAAAACTAAGAAGAATCAGGCTAATCAATCATTGCCTGGCTTGTAAACTGAGCTCAACTATGACTAATTAATAAATCATTTAACTTTAGAGAAACGCCTCCTGTCGGTTGCAACGTTTGGCCCCGATCAACCATACACATTTACTCTTCTTTTCTTTCTTTCTTTTCCTTCTTTTACATATTAATATATTCACCATGGATGGGAGAACGCGATTCGCCTCGTCACTTCAGTTGCACATGTTGCACGGCAGTATCAGTGTGACACGGAGGGAAGTGATTTTTATAAATATCCCCGTAATTTCCGGTCCTGTAAACATCCGGAAGGCCCGCACTGACAAGATAGCAGCCATAGGGAAGTTCTCTCGTTAACCCATTTTGCATGGAACGTCGGGTGGATTTTTTTTCTCACTCGACCTTTAGACTTACATCTAATTAGAATGTAATTTATCATTTCACATGCAGATTTTTTTCGGCTTGTTCATCATCCCAGATGCTGGAAGTCTCGCGTGTCATCTGGTGATCGATGTCTTCAAAACTTATCATCCGTGCCTACAGATTGACGCTGTCAACTTTTTAAATAGAAGTAACGGCGATTGTCACCCTTTGCATTTTTTTTGAATTCTTTTCATCAAATTGGAAGCATTATCACAATGTTATGTGTTTAATTTTTTTTAATAAAAAAGAAATGTTTTAGTTTTATGTTATTACCAAATTTTGTTTAGTGGATAAATTAAAGAATTGCTTGAATTTGTTTTCGTGTTAAGAAAAAAAAAACACAAAAACAGATGTTTTTTGGTATGATCACAAGCCAAGATTTGATTTTTACCTGTTAAATTTAGAAATAAAAAAATCCATAATAATTGAAATTACTAGCCACAATTTACACATTTCAATGAAAAACCATTGGAAGAAGCATTATACATCGGTACAGTTGATATGTAATCATAAGTTTTCAAAATATGTAAGAAATGAATGACGAGATTTTTTTTTGCGGTTTTGTACATAAAAAAAATCAAACCATCCACATTAACGACCCCCGGGTCTTTTGTGGTCTCTATTGCAAGTTTCTGCTCGAACCTAGGAGTCCGAAGGCTTAAATGGGGAGAGCACCCAAACCTCTTTCAACTCCAAGGAACCTTCCACCCTAGTGTTTGAACTGACGACCTTTGGATTGCGAGTCCAACCGCCGCCAGCGATTCCACCGGAGTAGGCTTGGTTTGTTGTGTTGTTTGTATTTATGGCATGGAGACGACTCCTACACCTGGAATGACTTAACGGCATAACAACAACCAAGACCGGGACCGACATTTTACTTCCTCATCCGATGGAAGGTCGGTTTTTTACATATGAAATTTGAAAAAAATCAAGCATGATTAAAAATGATTCTTAAAGCAGGGGAATGCATTTGTAATTGATTTCAGTTGATTGCGTTTAAATTTCCATTGAAAATATACCTTTTTCTGCCCCCTGATTTTTCGGGTCGATTTTAAAAACATCAAATAAAATTAGTACCAGAATAATTAAAGAAAAGAAAACAATAACTTATTATAATTATACTTATAACTTAACTATATTATAATATTTTTTTTCCGTTGCGTATTTCAATTACGAAAATTTTGGTACCCTAACATGTATAGGTCATCGCTGAAATTTTCGAGTTATCGCAGTTTTAGTGATAAAAGTTGATTTTTTGCCAATTTCTTCAATCTCCCGTTTTCGCGCGCTGAGCGTTGAAAACCCGGATTTTATTTTCAAAAAATCATATCTCTGAGTCCTGTTAATAAACCTCGCCCAATTTTTGATATGTTATGTAAAATTGTCCGAGGAATCCGTTAAAAATATTTTCAGATATAGGCTCTTTGGTCCAGACACCGTCAAAACGGCATTTGATATTTTCATAAGACTTTTTCAAATGTTAGGCTAGATTTTTGAAACTCCACATTATTTTTTCTTGGAAGTCAAACTAATCATCTTTGATTTGCGCCCTAGACAGCTAAAATCGGTTGAAAATGAGCGAAGATATGATTTTTTTTTAAAGTAGTTTTTGTGAAAATCGACGAAAATGGCCATTTTTCGGACCACCCTAACACGGTTTAGGCCACCCTAATGGCCAAACAAAAAAATACGGGTCTAATTATTTTGGTCAAGGAACCCCCAGAAAATGTTTGAGCCAAATCGAAACATTTTTTTTTTCTTCAACATTCATATGGAACTGCTGTATATCTAGTAAGTCGAAATCCGGGCTTTCTCGGGGCTACACCCTGAAATCAAAGATTGACCCATCACTAGCCCAAATTCCAAATTTGAGCTCATTCTGACCACGGGAACCCCTTCTTCTAAGCCCTTGAAGTTTGTATGGGAAAAATTGTCAAAATGAATGGAGAAAGGCAACTGTTTCAGTTTTTACCTGTGGAGGGCGCCATAGTCGTCCGAACTTTACACTCAAAAAAATGAGTTCGCGTAAACGTGAACAGAGTTCATGCCAACGGGAACTAGAAAGAAAACTGTTCACTTTCATGGTGCATGCACTATAAAAGATGAACAGTTTTCTTCCTGGTTCCCGGTGGCATGAACACTGTTCACGTTTACGCGAACTCATTTTTTGAGTGTATCAATTCTCAGATGTAGGACTATTGAACTATTGAACTATTTTCTCGAAGACACCATATTTTTAGGATTTTTACTGAAAAGTTATTAGCTCCAAAAAGGACAGTTTTGCGCAGACGGCTCTAAGGGGCAACATAACAGGCGCACTGGCAGGCAAGCACGCACTCATGTGTATTTAAAAATCATTGTGCGGATTCTTAATCAGAGAAATGGTAAGGATCGGATAACTATGGGGCTTTCCACAGGTAAAAAAAAGTAAAACAGTTGCCTTTCTCCATACACTTTGAAGATTTTTCCCATACAAACTTCAAGCGATTAGAGGGAAGGGTTCCCGAGGTCAGAATGATATCCATTGGAATCTTGACCACCTCTAAATGCGTTTTCAGACACCAACATTCACATTTCTCGTTTATTGTTTCATTTGATCGTTCTCAAACATCAAACTGTTAATTTTTCTATTAGGATAACATAAATGACATTTGGTTACATCAAATGTAAAAATCCACAACCTGTACAAGCAAATCAAATGGTCATTAAAATGATCCAAAAAAGGACAACAAGAAAGCGATAAATTTCCAAAATGTGTCTAGACGAGTTTATCTAAGGTTGACGACAGGACACGTTGCGTTACATTTTGTCCTTGTTCGTCTGATTTTAATCTTCTTATGTTTCTCAATATTTCATTCCTTTTTGCCTTCCTCACCTTACTGAGGAAAGGCTATAAAATCACTCAGAAAACGAACTTCTTAGTTTTACCTCCTAGACCCACCTTCATGTATACATATCGACTCAGAATCAAATTCTGAGCAAATGTCTGTGTGTGTGTGTGTGTGTGTGTGTGTGTGTGTGTGTGTGTGTAGGGATGTGGGTCTGTGCACCAAAAAATATGCACTCGATTATCTCAGCACTGGCTTAACCGATTTGGACCGTTTTGGTCTCATTCGATTCGTCTTGGGGTCCCATAAGTCCCTATTGAAAATTATGAAGTTTAGTAAAGTACTTCAAAAGTTATGCTAAAAAAACGATTTTAACAAAAGTCCGGAAGATTGTAAAAAGGGTGGTTTTTGTAAGAAAACCCGTCATGCTATACATTTTTAGAAAGGTAATAAAAAGACCTTTCCTTCCCTTTCCAGATCTGACAACCCTATCAAAAGTTATAAGCACTTAAGTGTTATTTATGCACTTTTTGGAGGCCGGATGTCGAATATTTCGATGAAAACGTTGTCTGGATCTCTCATGCGACCTATCGTTGGATAGGTAATCAAAAGAACTTTCCAACGCGTCCAAGACATTGAAGATCTGACAACCCTATCAAAAGTTATAAGCATTTAAGTGTTATTTATGAACCTTTTAGAGGCCGGATCTGATATATTTCGATGAAAACGTTGTCGGGATTTATCATGCGACCTGTCGTTGGATAGGTAATTAAAAGCCCTTTGCAACGAGTTCAAAAGATTGCAGATCTGACAACCCTATCAAAAGTTATACGCACTTAAGTGTTATTTATGAACTTTTTTCAGGCCGGATCTCATATATATTGTTGAAAACGTTGTCCGGATCTATCATGCGACAGGTCGTTGGATAGGTAATCAAAAGACCTTTCCAACGAGTTTTATAGATTGCAGATCTGACAACCCTATCAGCACATAAGAGCCCTGAATTATGAAGATCTGACTATACCCAATCTGACGGTATGAATAATGAATCTAGTTGATAGAACACTGAAAGGTCCGCCCTTTTGTATCTATTTTGTATAGCATTACCCTCTAAATGTGAGGAAGGCACCAACCACCTAAGGGTGGATTAAGTAACGTTTTTTTATTCCTTCAATCATGGAATCAACTTTGTTTAGAATATTCAGCTAAACTTGCAAAAGGATTGATTCTGATATAATTTAACTAGTATATTTTTGTTCACCATAAAACACCACGAACTTCCACCGAGTGGCAGCACTCAAAAGACTAACTAGAACAGATTAGAGGAATGGATAGAATTGTAAATGAAAACATATCGATGCCCGTGTTCTCGCTAATGTACCACGGTCAACCGGGGTGGTTGGGTGTTTCTGTGGGATGGGAAAAGGTCGTCCTTCTTATCGCTTCCGAAATAAAAAAAAATCCTTCAAATCCCAGACGTGGCTGCTGCTCGAACTTCCTGTAGACTGTGTAGATTGTGCTCTATAAGCCATGGCAGAAAGAGTACAAGCGCAAAGAAAGGGGATGAAATTTCGACGATTTCCATGTTGTTTTCATTTTTTCTGTTGTTTTGTGCTGCTTGTAAATGATATCCCAGGTAGGAATCGACACAGGGTACACCGGGTACACGAGTTGGCGCCACGGGAGATATCCGTCCTCTCCGACTGACCCCGTCCAACAAATGAACGAGAGCATGTTTTAAGGAACAAACCTGGCACTGGCGGCCAGGAAGGACGACGATGCTGTAACGGATTTTTTCACTTGTTTCCCGTGCTTTTGCTCAGGGACATGGTAATTGATATATTAATATTACCTTTTTCTCGTTTTCCAGTTCTTTCGGAGCAAACATGTGAAGCAACAAAAAAAAAGATTTCCATCGATGCACTTAAATCAAAATAAACATGTGAGGCAGGCTGGAAAAACGAAAAGAGCGGTTAGAATGCTCACAAACAGCATGTTTTCAATGTTTCTGGACTTTTTCGTTCTGTTTTGGGTTAAATTTGTTCGGATTTACGGCCACTAAAGAGAATGAGAAATCACGATGCTATTAAACTCTTGGGTTACGTTCATTCATTAGTTTCATTCAGGTATTGCGTGCTGACAAGTTACAACAAACTATTTATATTGTTTATTTTTAGTTCTTTGAGCATAAACACCTTTTTAGTTAGCTATCTCTAAATTCTTGTATTGTTAAATAATATAATTTTGAAATAACTATCAAAATAATAGTCAGGACCCGGTGCCTGCGATTCCCGTTAAAGTTTATATGGAATTTCAATAAGAATGTAACAGAAAAATCAGGCATCGGGTCCATGGACCCGATGCCTGATTTTTCTGTTCAGACTGATAACATTACAGCTAAAAACAAAAGCTGATGTCAGAGTCGAAGTTGAAGTGGAACAACCATCTAAGAATCAAAAACAGAATAGAAACATTAGGTTTTTGTGTCAAAAGTCTTGAAGGTGCAAATTTCTTGGATCAATCTGAACATCCCGCAGCAAGCATTTTAAATAGTGCTATGTCTCACACAAGGTTTGAAATGTTGACGGCCGAATTTTGAGGACAATATCGCTAGGACAACCCCTCGGCCTTGTTGTTTTAAATAGCTGGCCAAGTTATGTGCGCGTCTTTAAAATAAATTGTTCGCTCTAAAGCATTGCCTTGGCGTTCTCGATTGCTATATTTTTACTCGAAACTAGGTGTCCGAAGGTTTTCACTGTTGAGCCAATTGCAAACCTTTTTTATCTCTAAGATTCCATCCACCCCGGAATTCGAACTGGCGACCTTTGGGATTGTGAGTCCAACTGTCTACAAGCGACTCCACGAGACAGGACCCAGGGAAACGACTTCTACACCTGGACTGAGCTAACGACCTAACCTCCAGGTTAGACCGGGGCCAACATTTATTTCCCCGTCCGACGGAAGGCTTGATCAGAAAAATCTCGTCTCGAAAAATGCCTCCGGGACCTTTCGGGATCGTATCCAGTACAACTGGGGTGAGAAGCAACCACGCTTACAACTACACCACCGGTCCCAGTTATGTTATTGTATAAAACCACCAAATCTACGGCGAATTTTCTTAAATGTACACCAGGGAAATGTTTTAAACCACTACCACGCCTACTTTGATTAGATTGTAAATACTCGAATAGAAAATTATTGGTTTTCTACACCCATAATTCAGAGTCAAGAGAATCGTTCCCTCAAAATTAATAGGGGGTTGGCGTCGCTATGTTTAGACCACGTTTTCCACTTTTTCTCCATCGAAATCGACTACTTTATCGACTTCATTTTGCTGGGCGAGATAGGACGCCGTCTATTTTTAAAACGATGACTCAGCACTTTTCCACTCTTGCACTTAGAAAAAAACCAGATGGCAGCACGATGTAACGCCACGTCCCTATTGAGGGCTCAGTGCCAAAATCGAAAGAATAATACTACCAACTCACACCATCAAAACAAACGTATGAATTCGTTAAATAAATCTTCAACAAGTACATCGACTTCTGACCACTCCTTGGTCATCAAGCTGTGTTGGCTGAGGCAGTTAAGTCATTGGGTTAGTCTTTCAAAGGTCCCTGAATCGATTTCCGAAGTTGACAGTTTTTGTTTTTTGTCTTGCTGGATGAACTTTTTTTTGCAAATAAACCTCGAGGGAATAATTCTCTCACCCATCTTGAGCTGTGTTCTCTATGTACGTATATGTTATCACTATTCTCTTGGCCCGTTGCCATTTTTCTTTCGGAAGAGAGCTGCACAGTTTTGGGTGTACATGAAAAAAATTTAAAACATTTAAGAAAGGTTCCCCATGTGGATTTTGCTAAAATTTTAGCCATTGATCTATTTTTACCTATAGAAGAAGTTAAGATCGATCTGCGGATTTTTTATTGCAAAACGGATCACGCAAAATTGCATTTAGCTGGAAAATTTACCTACTTTCGTATCTAATATTCTTTTATTCATTTTGTATTCGAATAGGTTGGTCAACTTATTGTGGCGGAAAAAATAATTCACATATGAGCCATTCTCTACGAAATCGGTCTTTTTTCTTCAATTTTAATTTTTGTATTTTTTAATCCGACTGAAACTTTTTTGGTGCCTTCGGTATGCCCAAAGAAGCCATTTTGCATCATTAATTTGTCCATATAATTTTCCATACAAATTTGGCTGTCCATACAAAAATGATTTATGAAAATATTGAATGTGTGGCCTTTTTGAAATGTAAGTCTTGATTTGAAAATTTTTAAAATATTTTTTTTCGAAAAGATCGGAAAATTTCACAAATGTTTCATATTTTAACATTGAAAATCGGACCATTAGTTGCTGAGATATCGACATTGAAAAATGGTCGGCTGTTTGGGTGAGACTTAGAAAACATCAATTTTCCTGTTTTTAAACCTTTGCATTGCAATATCTCAGCAACTAAAGGTCGTATCAACAAAGTCCGAAGAAGTAAAATATAGAGAATTTTCTCAGCTTTTCAAATATATTTTTTTCAAAAGTGGGCAAACTTGTGCACTAATTTAAAAAAAATGAAAAACTGCGACTATTTTGATAAAAGTTACATAAAAATGGCTATAACTTGAAAACGGTGCACTTTATCAAAATTTCACTAAAGTACTTTTTGATTGCAAATTCAATTTTACATCGAAAAATGGAGTTGAAAAATTTTTGCGACCAAAATTTCGATTTTTAGAAAAAAAATAGTATTGATTAAAAAATTCATAACTCGGTCAAAGATTTTTTGCCCATTCTGGAAATTTCTGAAAAGTTGGCATTTTATGTCCTCTAAAACATATCAAAAAATAAAAAAAATTAAAAATAGTGTTTTTTTGCAAATCAAGTTTTGGTGATAAAAAGTTAAATAAAAAAATCACCAAATTTTTTTACCGTGTATTATTTTTTTCCAGTGTAGTCCGTATCCATACCTACAACTTTGCCGAAGACACCAAATCGATCAAAAAATTCCTTCAAAAGATACAGATTTTTGAATTTTCATACATCATTTTTGTATGGACAGCTGCCAAATTTGTATGGAAAATTATATGGACAAACTAATGATGCAAAATGGCTTCTTTGGGCATACCGAAGGCACCAAAAAAGTTTCAGTCGGATTAAAAAATACAAAAAAAATCGAATGACCGAAATCCTAGAGAACTGCTCATATACAAACGTCCCGTATGAGTTTTTAAAAAAGATTTATGGGAGGCAACTTTAACTTTATTGGTCGCTCACTGATCTATTAAAATAATATCTAAATCGGGACGTATCGTTGACCAGCCGCTTTAATAAACATAAAATACAAAAATTTAACGCCGTAACTAATTTTAAACGCAACACGCATAACAAAAATGTTGCGCGACATTAAGGTGTAGTGCGCATGCGCGTGTGACTTTTGCAGTGTAGTGTACGTTGCCTGCCTGTAGGCGTTTTATTATTGTTTTAATTTTATTTTCTACTTGGGAGCAAAACGTTCTGCACTGAATTTAAAGCATGATCTTAGAGCAACGTTTCTACAAATTGAACTAGAGACTTTTCCCCACATGGTAATGTTGTTTACGACTCGCTGGGACTCGTGATGTTTCCTTCTTTTGTGTTCGGCCCTCAATTTGGTCATTACAGGGTAAATTTGTTTGGGAAATACGTTTTAAAAAATAACACGAAACTCGTGCGGCCAAAGTGGCGTCGCGTCGCTAGCCCCAGAGCCGTGGCGAGTACACCAATTGAATTTTTAAAAGCACACAATAATTGAGCCACACACCGCTTTACAACAACAGTCCGGATATTGTCTGGCTGTTAGATCCGAATCACCGAAGCCTTTCGATTTCGTGATAAGTTTTATGAATAATGCTACTTACGGGCATTTTCTATAGGAGGTACAATAGCGGTCGCTTGCTGCAACAGCAAGATTGTGATCGGAAGGACCACCAAAGCAGCCAAACTCAACACCTCCGAGGACGGCGCGACGGTCCGGGACTTGTTCCGTTGCCCCCGGAGAGGTGGGAATCGTGTGCCACAATCTCGCTGAATAGTAATGCAACCGCTTGTTGCCGTTTGCAGTGCAGTCAGTTGGAGGACGCATCAAACAAAAAAAAAAACAACAGCAAACATAAAAGAACGGAAAGGGCACATGTTCGGGAAATCTCTTTCAAGCTTCGCGCCGTCATCCATGATTTATGTATCGCGTTGCGCCGGCGTTGTGGCCGATTCAGGTTGGCCCCGTCGAAGAACAGTTGAATGGCAATAATAATTCGGCTTTTTGTTATTGGATAGCACTCGTTGGAAACATGCCCTTTTCCCGGTCAGATTAGTCTGCTGGGATGGTCGAAATATTCTGGCGATGGCGCCCACGTATGTGTTTATGATTATAATGGTTTTATTGAACATGGAACGTGATTGTCTTGATTTCGTGTGGTGATTTGTTTAAACAATTTGGAATATGAAATAGTTTTTGGATGCGTTGTTTAATTTTGGAGAAATATATACAAAACTTTCTAAAACTAATTTAAAGTCTGAATCATTTCACCGAATTTCTGATCTCATCACATATCACATATCTGGAGCAACATTTGGGGCCGTACAACATTGCTCTTAGGCCGTTGCAAATATTTTTTGAAGTTTATATCCCTCGGGGGGGGGGGGGGGGGGGGGTACAAAAATTGAAATTACGAGCTGTTTTGCCATCATCAGTTTCCAATATTTCTAAGTATTCACGAAAAAAATATTTTTTGCGAAAATAAAATTTTTGCGGTGCTGTACATTGGAATTTTTATTTTCATGGAAATTTTGAAGTTTTTTGGAAAAATATTTTTTTTGTCCCCTGATTTTTCAGACCAATTTTGAAGGGGGGAGGGGGGGGGGCGACATAAACTTTGAAAAATATTTGCAACGGCCTTACTGCCATTTATTACATGGGTTTGAATGGCAAGAAAGGCCGTAAGATTAATGTCATAACACCCCTTTCAAGTGTTGCTCCAGATTTTTATATGGAACAATCTCCCCAGATATGGTGGAACATCTAGAAATCTTAAATTTTGCAGTATTGTCATGCATATACATAATACTTGAGAACGCAATTTCCGGAACGAAGCAAAATATTTTGCAATGCAGGTCGAAAAAATTTTATTAATTGCAAAATGATGCATGAATCAAGAGCTAAATTTAGTTTGTAGTCAGGATTTAGATAATTAAGTTGAACTTCCAAAGTATTCAGTATGTGCGATTAATTCGAAGACGGAGTAATAATCAACAATTAAAAAAAAACAAATTAGGGGATGAAGGAAATTCGTCTCTTGAAAGTTAAACTGCATAATTATTCCAGCTAGTCTGATCTGATTTCTGACGATAACAGAAATTGAACTTTTCCAGAAATTTCCACTTTTTCTTCTGGAAATTGTTTTCAATTTAACCGAATAGAGCATTTTATTTTTCTTTCACTAGTATCTTTAGCGTACACGTAATGCATAAAGAAATAGTTAATAGAATTATTTTTAGAGCTGGCTTTTCGTTAAAAATGCGCCTTTTGCCATTGTGCAATAATTAAAAAATAAATTTCGACTAAAAAATCTCAAAGCGCTGGTATTCCACGTTCATGTCATGAGTCGTTTAAGTACAATTAAAGGAACAATTTTCACATTCCAGTGACGAACAAAAAAAATCCAACCCACTCCGTAAGATGCCTTTTATCCTGAATACAACCATCACTTAATAAAACTGACACGCTCCATGTCCTCTGGTTTTTCGATCGGCGCTGAATGATTGAAGAAGCATTTTATTAGCTCCCAGTCCCGGTTTCTCGAGACGAAAAAGGCCAACCCTTCCTTTGCCACCACCACACAACGATCACAGGTACACAGAAATCACATCACAGCATCCGAGTTCAATTTATCTTGTCCGCTTCTAATCTCTCTGCCCTGCCCCGGTTGATGCTGATGGCTTGAGAAGAACCCCTTTTTTGCTGCTGCTGAATGTTTGTCTCATCCCGAACGACGACGAACTGCTCCCAATCCCGGCTAAGCCACTATACGACGGACTACAGAGTGAGATGGATTCCTTTTCGGCGTCGTCGTCTTTGTGGCGTCGATAAATGGAAACCGTGTTAATGATTTATTTGCTTTGGTCGAGCGGGACAAAAAAAATCGTTAATGTCTTTTATCGACTGTGCATCAGCGATGAGATTTGGAGCAGAACTGATCCAGGACCAGAACCACAAAAACGACTCCAGCTCCGTCACAATGGAAAAGGATTCCCGCGGCAAGACAGGTAGCACTTTCGACTATACGCACTTTGAGCAGGATGAAGAAGACGAACTCTGATGCATACAAATTTGTCAGCGGATAATCCATTATCGTTGCTCCCTTTCTTCATAAAACGAGTTATAGATGTTTTACAGTTTGTTGAACATACCGATTCTAGGCTAAAAGCTTTCTACACATTTGACAGCACGAACGCGTTAACAGTTTATTAATAGTGTCTGCAATACTAACTTGCATGTAAATTTCCATTTGTTCCTGATCCGGATCGCATGAAACAATCAATCACGTGTGTAGTGCACAACAATAGCAAGCCGAAGTCGGTGGACTGTGCATAAATCATATCTCATGTTTCTCGTTCTTCTTTGTTGAGTTGCACAGTACACAACAAGTCTGCTTGAGTTGAGATCACTTGCGATAAATTGAATGAGGTATCGGAAGTGAGTTACCTTAAGTAACAACACAGACATTTGGATTATTTCCTAATTTAAACACATTTTTAAAGAAGAATTGTTAATCTTTATCACGTTACCAGTTAAAGTTTCCAGCAAAGCGGCTTCAAGGATCCAAGAGGTTTTTTTTTTCTTTAAGTAAATTGTGAAGTTATTTAAAAAAAGAGTCCGGTTTAATTGTGTTTCGATTTCAACTATAGTGTCCCTATTTTGCACGATTTAAAAAATGAATTGAGGAAAAACACTGAGAAAAATAATCTCAGAATCATCGTACGTCTTATTTTAACGAATCGATTTTTTAACAAGTAAAAATCATAAACTCACTCAGAAATATACAGATTGAAGATAGTTATTAGCAGGGCTGCGGAGTCGGGTCAAATTTCAAACGACTCCGACTCCGGCTTTCTGAGGTAAGCCGAATCCGACTTCAACTCCGGCTCCGGCTTTCAGCTTTATACGACTCCAACTCCGACTCCAGCCTACCAACTCTAGCCGACTCCAACTCTGACCCCAGCTTTTAACAAATTTTTGACTCCGACTCCGACTCCAACAGCTACTCAGTATTAAGAATATCTAAAAAATGCATTACTTAATGCATTAAATGCTCACATGTTCAGCATACCTAGTACCTCAAGAAAAAGTTTTCAATATTTTTTAAATATTTAAAAATTAGAATTAGGAATTCATATGTAAATACTCTCAAAGTGTCATTTTTTCCTCAATTAAAAGGAGTTCGAACCGCAAAAAAGGTTCTTTGGACAATTTGACACTAAGAACATCCAAATAAGTTTCTATGTTATAAATTTTAAGCGTTATTGATACAAGAATCAGAAATATCTTTAGATTTAAACGCATTATCAGTAGAAATTTTGTCTGAGTAAATTTGGATTTTGTTTAGAATAACTAGAAGCAGTGATCCCCGTGCACCGCGTTCAACCGCGTTCTCTGTTTTTTTACTAGATCAAACACTAGCACCGCGTGTGCACGCGTACAAGCAAACCTAAACTCTGCCGTGTACAGGCTGTACCCGTACACGAACCTAAAGTTTAAACCGAACCTTGCACCTCGGGTACAAACCTCGTGCAGTCCGACGACGCAGAAAAGAGACAAACATAGTTCTCTCACGCTCCCTCTGCTGTAAAGTGGTGTTTCATTCTCCGCTGCAGTCACACTACAGTGTTTGCCGCAGAGAGAAAGAGAAGCAGTCATTTTTCGTCTCTTTATACGCTCTTCGCTCGCACGGCGTTGTACCCGAGGTGTGCACCCCGTGTTTACACCGCGTGTAAACTTGAGTGCACCGTACGGGGAGAACTCGAACATGGTAACCAGGTGTGTTTGAGGTTCATCTGCACTGAAAACTTGTACGGCGTGCGTGCGTTTCGGGAAGACTGTCTAGAAGTATATTTAATTAACATAAAAAAAGTTACCGTAAACTGGGGTCAATCGGGACACATGGGGCGAATTGGGACAGCAGTTTTAACCATGTTGGAGCACAATATTTTGATTTTCCTGGTTGGTTTCGGATAGAACAGACTCAGGCCAACAAAATGTGTACATCCATTTACAAAATTAAATGCTTTAAGTGGTCTAAAAACTGCTGTCCCTATTCAGACTGTAGTCCCGATTCACCCCAGATTACGGTAATAATTTTGTTACACAAATATTCAAATGTTTTTATTTTCAAAAAAAATTATAAAAAAAAGAAATCTAGTCTTTATGATCGACTTGACATATAAAACCAATTTGCTCACTTTTAAGCTGAAATTAGTAAGAAACACCTGTATTCTTCGGCTCCTTTTCAAAAAAATCCCAAGCTTTTTTCAGCGTTTTGGCTGTAGTGGCACAATCAGGGATGGAATAATTGTAAAAAAATCAATTTCGCTTGCGAACTTTCTTCACCCGCGAAAGAGGCAAATCACGCAAAAGAAAATCGCTCCCGAACTTCTCCAAGAAAATCAATCTGCTGATGATTTTTGTGAATTTCCTTGTCAGCACCGCTTAAAAATATTTATTTTACTTTGTTTACACACATTGCCCATCTACAAAATGTGACAGGTCAAATTTCGACGCGTGAAGCAACATTTGCATGTGTAGTAGTGAAAAAGATGTTCCGGCGAATAATCATGATGATGATTTTTTTAGATTCCTTCTACCGATCTTTCGTGCGCGAGAGAGGAGAGCCAAGCTCCCTTCGGATTTTTTCTCTTGATGAACGTCCAATGATTTTCTTTTGATGATGATTATTCCATCGCTGGGCACAATAAAAGAAGAAACCCCCCAATGTTATTACATATTTGAAAAGATAATTGATTTTCCAACATAGAAATGACATGCATAATGAACAATATTATACCTGTGCTTCTCCTGAAATGAAAATGTAGCGTGACGGGACAACATCGTAAAACTGGAATTTTAAAAGGCGCACCAAAAAAATCGACACAGTTTTGCCAGATTGATTTTTTAAAACTTTTGCTCTTCTACACATTATCACAAATTGAAAAACGAATCTTTTGCTCCTTGAACTGAAAGATTTGGTTGAGATTTGAGTTTTTGCCAGACATTTCTTTTCGTGACGGGACAACGAAAGGAGCAGATTTATGAAAAAACTCCTCTCTCATTCAATGACTTGCAGACCATATTTGGTCAATATTTTTGGCATTTCAGATAAGAAAACGCATTTAAAGCACATTGCAATTATTGGATCATAATTAAAATGAAATTTTTCATATAAAAAATCACATTGAAAATTGAAAAAAGTGACATTTTGGTGTAGCTTCGCTAAGAATCGGTCATAAGCTATCATTGTCACCGCGGTTTTGAAATAAACAATTTACGTAACTATTTTTAAATGCTCTTTTGAATTTATTTGAAAAGACGTACATGAACATTATATGATCCAGCCCAGTACATGTTTAAACTTAAAATCATGAGAAAATTCATACCAGTTAACCCCTTCCCGCCCAGAGCAAAATCGAGTTTTTTTTTACGGTTTTCCTTGCCATTTTCTACAGAATTGAACAAATTGGATGGAATTTGAATTGGAGGCAGTAAACATCTTAAATAACACTGTGCAGGAAGAATGAGATCATTTCATGGTGCTCTGGTGCAATCATGGGCGTTAGAGGGTTAAATAATTATAAAAAACAATCTATCAATGTAATCCCGGCATTTATCAAAAGTAATGTTTACATTTGTTAATCGATATTCTTTTATGATCCACACTTTTAGATTTTTGTAGAGAATAAGTATACAATAAGGTAATCGATATATTGACTATATTCAATGATTGTTTCAAAATTAGTTGCAACTTATTTTTGATATTTTCTGTTAGTTTTAAATATTTTAATAATTAAAACTAAAAGTTCGAACATTTTGTTGAATTTTAGATAACTCCGACTCTTGCTTCGTCTCCGGGTTTATCAAAAATATTTGACCCCGGCTCCGACTCCGACTCCAGCTCAAACAAATTAGCCGACTTCGACTCCAGCTATTCGAGTTTTGACGACTCAGATTCCAGGCCCCCAAAAATACCCGACTCCGACTCCACAGCCCTGGTTATAAGATTATTACCTAATAGGTTTACCTCAGAAACCAATCCCTTCTTTAAAAGATGGTGATAATATTTTATTAACTAATGGGGAGAAAGCTCAAAAACTTGCTCAGCAGTTTGAGAGTGCTCATAATTTCAACTTAAATTTTCTGAGTCCTATTGAAAATCAAATTTCAATAGAATTTCAGAATATTGTTGAACAACAGTTTTCATCAGATGATGTTTTTAAAACGGATCTGAATGAAATAAAATCTATTATCAAAAAGTTTAAAAATATGAAAGCCCCTGGTGAGGATGGCATTTTTTACATTTTAATTAAAAAATTACCTGAAGCAACTTTAAGTAGCTTGGTCAAAATTTGCAACAAATGTTTTGATTTGGCATATTTTCCCAGTAGTTGGAAAAATGCCAAAGTAATTCCGATTTTAAAACCGGATAAAAATCCTGCTGAAGCCTCAAGCTATCGGCCCATTAGTTTGCTTTCATCTATTAGTAAATTATTCGAAAGAATAATTCTTAATAGAATGATGACACACATTAATGAAAATTCAATTTTTGCTGATGAGCAGTTTGGATTTCGCCTTGGGCATTCAACTACTCATCAGTTGTTGAGAGTTTCAAATTTGATTCAAAGCAACAAATCTGAGGGCTATTCTACTGGCGCTGCTCTTCTAGACATAGAAAAAGCATTTGACAGTGTTTGGCATAAAGGTTTGATTGCGAAATTAAAAAGGTTTAATTTTCCGATTTATATCGTGAAAATTATTCAAAATTATTTGACGGATCGTACTCTGCAGGTATGTTATCAGAATAGCAAATCTGATCAACTACCTGTACGTGCCGGCGTCCCTCAAGGAAGCATTTTGGGTCCAATTTTATACAATATTTTTACTTCTGACTTGCCGGATTTGCCCCCAGGATGTCAGAAATCACTTTTTGCTGATGATACAAGCATCTCCGCCAAAGGTAGAAGCCTTCGTGTCATCACAAGAAGATTACAAAAAAGCTTGGATATTTTCAATTCTTATTTGAAAGAATGGAAAATTACTCCAAATGCTGCAAAAACTCAACTTATTATTTTCCCTCACAAACCAAGGGCTGATTTTCTTAAACCAAAAAGTCATCACATTATAAAGATGAATGAGGTAAATTTAAAGTGGGAGGATAAAGTGAAATATCTTGGACTTGCTTTTGACAAAAACCTGACTTACAAGGATCACATTGAAAGTATCCAGGTTAAATGTAACAAATATATTAAATGTTTGTATCCACTTATAAACAGGAACTCTAGACTTTGTCTCAAGAATAAACTGTTAATTTATAAACAAATTTTCAGACCTGCCATGCTTTATGCTGTGCCGATCTGGACAAGCTGTTGCTTAACCAGGAAGAAAAAACTTCAGAGGATTCAGAACAAAATTCTGAAAATGATTCTGAAACTTCCTCCCTGGTTCAGCACCAGTGAACTTCATCAATTAGCCGAAGTTGACACTTTGGATGTTATGTCCAATAAGATAATTGATGCATTTCGACAAAAATCATTGCAGTCTTCAGCTGCATTGATCCGCTCTTTATATAGTTTATAAGTTAGTTTTAAGGTATCCCTTTTCCCTTTTGTACATGTAGGACCTCCTACATTTGAAATCACTGAATAGCGAAAGCTAAATATTTCATGAATAAATGAAAGTTGCTAGTATTTAAAATTGAGGTGAAAAGTCATCGATTGTGATTGGACACTCAATAATATTTTAACTGAATGAATGTACATGGAAGAGAAAATCAAAATAAATATATATTAAAAAAAAAAAAAAACCTAATAGGTTCAAACTAAGGTAATCACAAAACTGTATCGAACAATAGTTTCCCACACAAAAAACAGTCGTTATAAAGTATTTTCAATTTCTTTAGGCATTTTTAGAACAAAATGTGAAGTACACAGCAAGAAATCCGATGGTAAAATCGCATGCAAAAGCATGCACATCCCATTCGTCAAAAAAGACACCACTTCACATTGCATGTACAATTTTTGTAAACACAAAAAAGGTGGCAACCGACGGGGTTCAAGCTCAGCACAAACAGTAAGGATTGACGCCTTAGCCCGCTCGGCCATCATACCGATGAAGAATAGTAAGGATGATCGCATATATGAGCTTGAAATTTGGGTCAGGTAGGTTTCAGGTAGGGCCTCGGCCTCGGTTTTGGGTGACTCACCACACATAAGCTTCGTACGCCTAGAAATGAGCAGAAACTTGCAACAGAGACCACAGAAGACCCGGGGGTCGTTAAAGTGGATTGCTTTGCTTTTTTTTAGGTTTCCCATACTGATGGGCTACATATTTAAGGGTGTAATATTACATAAAATTTCATAAAATGATGCAAAATTTATTTTACACCCAGCGCTTTTCAACGCAGCTTGATTTCTTCACACAGTTGGGTTCTAATTTTTTTTTCATATTTTTCTAAGCGCAATGTAACCACAAATGGTCAAACATTGATTTATAAATAAGTTTTGGAAAATGGGATGCGGCCTTTTTGACGAGAGCCAGAGAAATAATAAACACGGTTTATTCAACTGACCAATTCGTTTATTGTCCTTAAATTAGGTTGAATTTGGTTGCCTGAGTCTCGAGTTAAAATCATCAATGTAAACCGTAAACGTGAATGTCTGAGTGTCGAACTGTATCTTACTAATATTTTCGAATTTATCGAAGCAAGTTATGGCTTGACGAGTGTCAACATTGCACAGAATTTTAAAGACTTTGATTAAGAGCGAGTTTTTCACCGATGTGAAACAGGTCGTATCGAGGTGCTCCGATTTGGATGAAACTTTCAGGATTTGTTTGTCTATACATGAGATGAACTCATGCCAAATATGAGCCCTCTACGACAAAGGGAAGTGGGGTAAAACGGGCACTGAAGTTTGAGGTCCAAAAAACATGAAAAATCTTAAAATTGCTCGCATTTCCGTAAAACTTCATCAATTCCAACTCTCTTAGATGCATTCGAATGGTCTTTTGAAGCCCTTCAAAATGTGCTATAGACATCCAGGATTGGTTTGACTTTTTCTCATAGCTTTTGCAAATTACTGTTAAAAATGGATTTTTTTAAAACCTTAATAACTTTTCCCAACAGCCTCCAACACCCATACTCCCATAGGTCAAAAGTTAGGGAATTTCATGGACTATAAGCCTACGGTATTAACTTTTTGGCCAATCGCAGTTTTTCTCATAGTTTGACGATTTTTCTAGAACAAACATTTTACAACGTTTGTTTTTGCCCTGTAGGCTGAGAAGACGGCAATTTTTGGTCTCAATTTTGTCATATTCGGAATCCTCGGACAATTTCACGTAAGTTAGAAGTATTGGAGTTGTAATATTGCTTTAAAAAATAATTAAATAAAACATTTTTGAAAAAAGAAATAGATCTTATTTACCCTATGATCAATACGTCAAATGCTGTATCAAGTAGGCGAAAACTTGTTTTACCCTTAATCCGACAAAATGCTAAATAATATTTTAATTAATTCTAAATGGCAATTTTTACAATCAAATTCAAAATTATAACACCTCAAACTAGAGGTGGGCAAAAAAAGAGCGAGCCGCTCAAAGAGCCGGTTCACTGAAAAGAGCGAGCGAACCTTGGCTCACAAAAAAAGAACCGCGGTTCTTTTTTAAACTCCGGTCTTTTGAAAGAACCGTTTCAAGATAGCATGAATTGTTATAAATATAATTTATTGAATTTCCAAAAAAAAAATGTGGCATTAAATTTGATTTTAAGAATTAAAAATGCAATTTCAAATATTTGAACAATTAAAAAAAATAATCCCAAAAGTAAATGATTTTCTAAACAAAATGAATAAAAACTTTTCATTGTACAACTTATTGTACATAAAAGTATAACCGGAATACAAATTTGAGCAGTTCAAAATGCATAGGTTGTAAATCCTTTTGTCCAATTAATATTTTCTCCAAATAAAATATCAGCATTAGTTCAATTCTCGGAGAAATAAACGCATCTTTAAAATTAATAGCAATTTTTCCATCCTAGATTTAAGTTTGAATGCCATTCAATTACTAGAATGTTTAGGTTCGAGTAGAAATCTTGACATAGAGACCACCAAGACCTATGGTTTTCAAGTGATCTTACTTTTCGTCAACATTTTTTAAAAGAGCGAAAGAGCCGTTCAAAAGAGCGGCTCTTTTTAATGAGCGAACGAAAATGAGCGGCTCCTAAAAAAGAGCGGATTTGCCCACCTCTACCTCAAACTAATGTAAAATTTTCTGAGGATTCCGAATATGTCAAAATTGAGACCAAAAAGTGCCGCTATGGAGGCCTACAGGGCAAAAACAAACGTTGTAAAATGTTTGTTCTAGAAAAATCGTCAAACTATGAGAAAAACTGCGATTGGCCAAAAAGTTAATACCGTAGGCTTATAGTCCATGAAATTCCCTAACTTTTGACCTATGGGAGTATGGGTGTTGGAGGCGGTTGCCAAAAGTTATTAAGGTTTAAAAAAATCAATTTTTAACAGTAATTTGCAAAAGCTATGAGAAAAAGTCAAACCAATCCTGGATGTCTATAGCACAT